>NC_053026.1:566385719-566395965 GCF_003073215.2 Triticum urartu | reverse complement strand
TAGAATAATTAGATTATCAATTAGTCTTTGTATTTATACATTAGACCTAAAACTCTTTTAGCCGTAGCTATTTTTCTTTCGTAAAACAGCTTGGCCCTGATTTTTCAAATAGCCATAACGTTTTACTCATTCATCTAAATTAGATGAAACCAGCGCCTCTAGTTTTGTCTTGTTTTCACCTATCCAGTGAACCTGTCACATCAACTTTTTGAAATTTTCAAATTTCGAAATTTGTTCAGATTCATATTCAAATTTCTTTTGATCATAACTTGATTTTCATAACTCCGATTTAGTTGATTCTTTTTGCAAATTGAAGCTCTTGACCTAAAATTTCTAATAAGACCAAATCCACCCAAATTTGGTACTGTTAGAAATTGTTTTATGTTGCAAGAGTTAATTGCTTGTTTTCGAAGTTTTCCGAAGTCTTTTCTTCGATTCTTTTGCATGAGTGCTTATGTATGCAATTGCTTGCTCACGATAGGTTGAATGGAGTGTGACGAGTAAAACTATCAGGAGTTATGAGTGCGAATCATCTTCATCCACAGTACAAGGCAAGTTCACACTTTGATCATACTTTTCAATACCCAGTTTTATGCATTAGTTTTACCCTCAAACATTGCATGAATAGGATTGATAACATGTGGGTATTGACAAGTAGTTGATGAGGTAGGAACCTATTGTCTTGCATTTCAATCCCAGGGTGTTACTACGTTATGCTTTTACTGCTATGCTATGGTCATAGATGTGGATTGGTTTGTGAGATTCATGAAAGATGTGAGAGTTATTTATATCTAACGGTTAACTTAAGGTGGCTACTTTAATACACATCTGGGTGGAATGGTTGGGGCACCCTGGAGCACCCAGTGGTTTGCCCGGGAACATGGAGAACCCAGTGCTTGCCGAAGGGAATCCTGGAATACCCGGCCTATCTATCTATCGGTTAAGGGGACCTCTTCGGAAAGACTATGTCTCGATCATCCGTTTCTCAAACATCATGTAGTGCAAGAAATACAATGGAGGAGATCGAGTCTTGTGGGGAAAGTGCGCAAACCTCTGCAGAGTGTACAAACTAATCATGGTTAGCCGTGTCGCCGGTTATGGACATCTTGAGTATCTGGTACTTGAATTATTGGTTTGATCTCGTCACTTTAGTTAATAAATTTGAGGGGTTAAAATTGTTATTTTGGGATTGAGTTGGAGGAGCCTTCTCAATAATTTTCAACCAACTTTGTAGTTAAATAAAATATATTCCTTTATTGTAGGAAAAAATTAACTTTATGCAAAATTAAACTTTGAGCCTCCACCAGCCAAATATGCATATAGATATGGCCATTCTCATTTTTATCCTATGGTGTGAATTTGCCAGTACATTCAATGTACTGACCCTTTGTGGCTGCAACGTCTCATGTTGCAGGATTATCTTACGACGAGTAACTGATACGTTAGGGTTATGATTTCTACACTCAACTTTGCCTTTGGTGTTGATGGGAATCCACAACATTGTTGTCACTTCCGCTATTTGGATTGAGGTAATAGTATTTATGTTACTTTATACATGTGATTTACCTCTGTTATAAATTCTTGAGTACTATGTGTGTCAGCATACCGATCCAGGGATGACACTTAAGCACAGAGACTTGATCCATTCGGGTCGGGTCGCTACACTATCTAGGCCAGTCCATCCAACCCGCCCCCACTCTTTTGACCTCATGGCGGGCCACGCTCGCTTAATTTCTCTCTCTCCCTCCCTCTCTCTCTCTCTGTGTGTGTCTCTCTTTGTATGTCTCGATTGACCTCGCTCTTTCTCGGACACAAATGATATATCTCCATGTTTGAGCCTAATTCGACATATTCATATTGTATACTCTCTCATGCACATTGTCTATCTAGGTCACTCTCTCCAAACCATATCACTCTTTCAATCGCACGACGACCCACACTCGCTCAATCTCTCTCCCTTTATATATGTAATCGATTGACCTTGCTTCCTCCCACACACAAAATATATGTACATGTCTGTGATTGGATCATCTCTCAAGCTCTATCTTACAGTGCCGACCCTTCCCAAAAGCTCAATCGGACAATATCTCTTCAGAGGATATATATCTTTTTAATGAATGTCGGACCACACTCACTTTGTCGTCTATCAACAGGTCTCTCGATTAACCTCGCTTTCTCATGCCGTATCTTCCACACATTGAAGCTACCTCTCCATCCCTCACAAAGCCGGAGCTATTTACATTGCGAGGGGGACTCCAACCTTGGATTAATTTGTGTAGGCATTTATTCCGGTGGTAGATTATATTTTCATAGCATTCGGCCTACAACTACTCCAAACACCATTGCAACCCCCGCACCTCCCCCAATTGATTTCCTTCTGGTTCGGTCATCGCTCTCTCGCACGTCCTTTCTCGCCTTCAACATCGCACCATGGTATTACTGCAAAAAAGTCTGATTATTACAAATAAGCTACAAAACTACACACCGAAAGTCCACTTGGAATGGAACAAATTTTGACCCATAAATTAAAGTGCCACAAACTACACACCGAGGGGCCCACCTGTCATGAAGCAAATTTGGACCCATATACAAATTTAAAAATAAAGGACGAGGATCGAACATGCGACCAGGGCCTTCAAGCCGCACGTCAATAGGCAACATACGTAGAACAACAATGTTTGTTTTACGCCCCCTTTGTTCATATAATGTTTTTATATTACCACAGCCTATTTAATGGATAACATGTAATATTATTTTTAGTAGATTAGTGGGACTGATACGTCTCCAACGTATCTATAATTTTTGATTGGTCCATGCTATATTATATTCTGTTTTGGACATTATTGGGCTTTATTATACACTTTTATATTATTTTTGGGACTAACCTATTAAGCAGAGGCCTAGCCCAGAATTGTTATTTTTTTGCCTATTTCAGAGTTTCGCAGAAAAAGAATATCAAACGGAGTCCAAACGGAATGAAACCTTCGGGAACGTGATCCAGAGGACTTGGACCCTACGTCAAGACATCAACCAGGAGGCCATGAGGTAGGGGGCGCGCCTACCCCCCTGGGCGCGCCCTCCACCCTCGTGGGCCCCCTATTGCTCCACCGACGTACTCCTTCATCCTATATATACCTACGTACCCCTAAACTACCAGATACGGAGCCAAAACCCTAATTCCACCGCCGTAACTTTATGTATCCATGAGATCCCATCTTTGGGACTTTTCCGGAGCTCTGCCGGAGGGGGCATCGATCACGGAGGTCTTCTACATCAACACCATAGTCCCTCCTATGAAGTGTGAGTAGTTTACCTCCAACCTTCAGGTCCATAGTTATTAGCTATATGGCTTCTTCTCTCTTTTTGGATCTCAATACAAAGTTCTCCCCCTCTCTTGTGGAGATCTATTCGATGTAATCTTCTTTTGCGGTGTGTTTGATGAGACCGATGAATTGTG
Organism: Triticum urartu; assembly: GCF_003073215.2. Classification (NCBI taxonomy): domain Eukaryota; kingdom Viridiplantae; phylum Streptophyta; class Magnoliopsida; order Poales; family Poaceae; genus Triticum; species Triticum urartu. Next base: position 566,392,508 of record NC_053026.1, on the reverse strand, counting down.
GGTTTATGATCAAGTTTATCTATGAACAATATTTGAATCTTCTCTAAATTCTTTTATGTATGATTAGTTATCTTTGCAAGTCTCTTCGAATTATCAGTTTGGTTTGCCCTACTAGATTGATCTTTCTTGCAATGGGAGAAGTGCTTAGCTTTGGGTTCCATCTTGCGGTGTCCTTTCCCAGTGACAGTAGGGGCAGCAAGGCACGTATTATATTGTTGCCATCGAGGATAACAAGATGGGGTTTATTTCATATTGCATGAGTTTATCCCTCTACATCATGTCATCTTGCTTAAAGCGTTACTCTGTTCTTATGAACTTAATACTCTAGATGCATGCTGGATAGCAGTCGATGTGTGGAGTAATAGTAGTAGATGCAGGCATGAGTTGGTCTACTTGTCTCGGACGTGATGCCTATATACATGATCATACCTAGATATTCTCATAACTATGCTCAATTCTGTCAATTGCTCAACAGTAATTTGTTTACCCACCGTGAATACTTATGCTCTTGAGAGAGGCCACTAGTGAAACCTATGGCCCCCGGGTCTATCTTTCATCATATTAATCTTCCAATACTTAGTTATTTCCTTTGACATTTATTTTACTTTGCATCTTTATCATAAAAATACCGAAAATATTATCTTATCATATCTATCAGATCTCACTCTCGTAAGTGACCGTGTAGGGATTGACAACCCCTTATCGTGTTGGTTGCGAGGGTTTATTTTTTTGTGTAGGTGCGAGGGACTCGTGTGTGGCCTCCTACTGGATTGATACCTTGGTTCAAAAAAACTGAGGGAAATACTTGCGCTACTTTGCTGCCTCACCCTTTCCTCTTCAAGGGAAAACCAACGCACTTCTCAAGAGGTAGCAGGGACCAGCTCGTTAGCACGTACTATTCGCCTTCACTTACTGGTGGGTTCCATGTGTGCTCTCTCTCTCCTTCCCTTCTGCGTTTAGACGCACGGGCAAACACGAAGAACTCACGGGCGATGTTGCCGTTGACCATATCTAGACGTGTTCACAAGTTACACCACCAGTTTCACGTACTAGTAGTACTACTCAATGTGTACGTGCAATGCACGTTAATCTGGAAGTATATTAAGTGCATGTGGATATTAAGTAGTATATTGTTTGCGTGTTATTATGTGATTAGCACTATTTTTGGCATGAAATTAAATGCACGCTAAATGTGTTGAGCGCTCGACATTGAAGCAGTCTAGGTCGTTGAATGAAAAGGAATACATATGGCTTGATGACGTTTTATATTTAATTTGATATGGCTCTAGCAGAACATTCAATCGATCAAACCATAGATTTCATTCAGCCTGACTCTGACTTTACATTCATACGACGATTGATCTAAAATAAACGAAAATGATAAACGTTCGGCTTTTAAGCATGGCAATCCAAACATTTTTCAAGGAAAATTTAAATTACGCGGCGGCGGCGGCGTCTTGCGGTGGGAAGCGGCTCCTCTGCTGTGCTCCGTGTGTCATCGGGCCACCGACTGACAGCGACAACAACGTCTTGTGCCATATTTGGCGTAATCCTGGACGTTGGCCCTAGCTTCAAGGAAGGCCACAATGTTCTGGACTTCGGTCTCCAGGAGCAAGTCAACTGGCGAGAGGAGGCGACTAATGTCTACTACACAACCTTCTTCTTGTAGACGTTGTTGGGCCTCCAAGTGCAGAGGTTTCTAGGACAGTAGAAAATTTCCCTCAAGTGGATGACCTAAGGTTTATCAATCCGTGGGAGGCGTAGGATGAAGATGGTCTCTCTGAAACAACCCTGCAACCAAATAACAAAGAGTCTCTTGTGTCCCCAACATAACCAATACAATGGTAAATTGTATAGGTGCACTAGTTCGGCGAAGAGATGGTGATACAAGTGCAATATGGATTGTAGATATAGGTTTTTGTAATCTGAAAATATAAAAACAGCATGGTAACTAATGATAGAAGTGAGTGAAAACGGTATTGCAATGCATTGAAACAAGGCCTAGGGTTCATACTTTCACTATTGCAAGTTCACTCAACAATAATAACATAATTGGATCATATAACTATCCCTCAACATGCAACAAAGAGTCACTCCAAAGTCACTAATAGCGGAGAACAAATGAATAGATTATTGTAGGGTACGAAACCACCTCAAAGTTATCCTTTCTGATCGATCTATTCAAGAGTCCATAGTAAAATAACATGAAGCTAGTCTTTCCATTCAATCTATCATAGAGTTCATACTACAATAACACCTTAAGAAACAAATCAACCAAAACCCTAATGTCACCTCAAGTATCCGTGGGTATGATTATATGATATGCATCACACAATCTTAGATTCATCTATTCAACCAATACAAAGAACTTCAAAGAGTGACCCAAAGTTTCTACCGGAAAATCAAGACGAAAACGTGTACCAACCCCTATGCATAAGTTCACGAGGTCATAGAACTCGCAAGTTGATCACCAAAACATACATCAACTGGATCACATGATATCCCATTGTCACCACAGATAAGCACGTGCAAGACATACATCAAGTGTTCTCAAATCCTTAGGGACTCAATCTGATAAGGTAACTTCAAAGGGAAAACTCAATTCATCACAAGAGAGTAGACGGGGAGAAACATCATAACATCCAAATATAATACCAAAGCTCGCGATACATCAAGATCGTACCACCTCAAGAACACGAGAGAGAGAGAGATCAAGCACATAGCTACTGGTACATACCGTCATCCCCGAGGGAGAACTACTCCCTCCTCGTCATGGAGAGCACCAGGACGATGAAGATGGCCACCAGAGAGGGATTCCCGCTCCGACAGGGTGCCAGAATGGGTCTAGATTGGTTTTCGGTGGCTACGGAGGCTTCTGGCGGTGGAACTCCCGATCTATTCTGCTCCCTGAAGTTTTTAGGGCATATGGATATATATAGTAGGAAGAAGTACGTCGGTGGACCTCCGGGTTGTCCACGAGGCAGGGGGGCGCGCCCCCACCCTCGTGGGCAGCCCGGGCCTCTTCTGGTCCATCTCCGATACTCCGTGGGCTTCTTCTGGTCCAAAAACAAGTTCCGTGAAGTTTCAGGTCAGTTGGACTCTGTTTGATTTTCCTTTTGTGCGATACTCTAAAACAAGGAAAAAATAGAAACTGGCACTGGGCTCTAGGTTAATAGGTTAGTCCCAAAAATCATATAAAATAGCATATAAATACATATAAAACATCCAAGGTTGATAATATAATAACATGGAACAATAAAAAATTATAGACACGTTGGAGACGTATCAAGCACCCCCAAGCTTAATTCCTACTCGTCCTTGAGTAGGTAAATGATAAAAACAGAATTTTTGATGTGGAATGCTACCTAAAATATTTCTCTAAGCAATTCTCTTTATTGTGTCATGAATGTTCAGATCCATAAGATTCAAGACAAAAGTTTAATATTGACATAAAAATAATAATACTTCAAGCATACTAACAAAGTAATCATGTCTTCTCAAAATAACATGGCCAAAGAAAGCTATCCCTACAAAATCATATAGTCTGGGTATGCTCCATCTTCACCACACAAAGCATTTAAATCATGCACAACCCCGATGACAAGCCAAGCAATTGTTTCATACTTTTGATGTTCTCAAACCTTTTCAATCTTCACGCAATACATGAGCGTGATCCATGGATATAGCACTATAGGTGGAATAGAATGGTGATTGTGGAGAAGACAAAAAGGAGAAGATAGTCTCACATCAACTAGGCATATCAACGGGCTATGGAGATGCCCATCAATAGATATCAATGTGAGTGAGTAGGGATTGCCATGCAACGGATGCACTAGAGCTATAAGTGTAAGAAAGCTCAACAAAAGAACTAAGTGGGTGTGCATCCAACTTGCTTGCTCATGAAGACCTAGGGCAATTTTGAGGAAGCCCATCATTGGAATATACAAGCCAAGTTCTATAATGTAAAATTCCCACTAGTATGTGAAAGTGACAACATAGGAGACTCTCTATCATGAAGATCATGGTGCTACTTTGAAGCACAAGTGTGGTAAAAGTATAGTAGCATTGCCCCTTCTCTCTTTTTCTCTCATTTTTTTTCTTTTTTTCTTTTTTTGGGCCTTCTCTTTCTTTTATGGCCTTTTTTAATATTTTTTTTCATCCGGAGTCTCATCCCGACTTGTGGGGGAATCATAGTCTCCATCATCCTTTCCTCACATGGGACAATGCTCTAACAATGATGATCATCACACTTCTATTTATTTACAACTCAAGAATTACAACTCGATACTTAGAACAAAATAGGACTATTTATGAATGCCTCCGGCGGTGTACCGGGATATGCAACGAAACAAGAGTGACATGTATGAAAGAATTATGAAAATGGTGGCTTTGCCACAAATACGATGCCAACTACATGATCATGCAAAGCAATATGACAATGATGAAGCGTGTCATAAACGGAACGGTGGAAAGTTGCATGGCAATATATCTCGGAATGGCTATGGAAATGCCATAATAGGTAGGTATGGTGGCTGTTTTGAGGAATATATATGGTGGGTTTATGGTACCGGCGAAGTTGCGCGGTACTAGAGAGGCTAACAGTGGTGGAAGGGTGAGAGTGCGTATAATCCGTGGACTCAACATTAGTCATAAAGAACTCACATACTTATTGCAAAAATTTATTAGTTATCGAAACAAAGTACTACGCGCATGCTCCTAGGGGGATAGATTGGTAGGAAAAGACCATCGCTCATCCCCGACCGCCACTCATAAGGAAGACAATCAATAAATAAATTATGCTCCGACTTCATCACATAACGGTTCACCATACGTGCATGCTACGGGAATCACAAACTTCAACACAAGTATTTCTCAAGTTCACAACTACTCAACTAGCATGACTGTAATATCACCATCTTCATATCTCAAAACAATCATCAAGTATCAAACTTCTCATGGTATTCAATGCACTTTATATGAAAGTTTTTATATATCCCTCTTGGATGCCCATCATATTAGGACTAAATTCATAACAAAAGCAAACTACCATGCTGTTCTAAAACAATCTCAAAATAATATAAGTGAAGCATGAGAGTTCAACAATTTCTTCAAAATAAAACCACCGCCTTGCTCTAAAAAGATATAAGTGAAGCACTAGAGCAAATGACAAACTACTCCAAAAGATATAAGTGAAGATCAATGAGTAGTCGAATAATTATGCAACTATATGTGAAGAATCTCTAACATTTAAGAATTTCAGATCTTGGTATTTTATTCAAACAGCAAGCAAAACAAAAGAAAATAAAATGACGCTCCAAGGAAAACACATATCATGTGGTGAATAAAAATATAGCTCCAAGTAAAGTTACCGATGAATGAAGACGAAAGAGGGGATGCCATCCGGGGCATCCCCAAGCTTAGGCTCTTGGTTATCCTTGAATATTACCTTGGGGTGCCTTGGGCATCCCCAAGCTTAGTCTCTTGCCACTCCTTATTCCATAGTCCATCGAATCTTTACCCAAAACTTGAAAACTTCACAACATAAAACTTAACAGAAAACTCGTAAGCTCCGTTAATATAAGAAAATAAATCACCACTTAGGTACCGTTGTGAACTCATTCTAAATTCATATTAGTGTAATATCTACTGTATTGCAACTTATCTATCGTTCATACCCTCCGATACTACTCATAGATTCATCAAAATAAGCAAACAACACATAGAAAACAGAATCTATCAAAAACAGAACAGTCTGTAGTAATCTATAGATTTCGAATACTTCTGTAACTCCAAAAATCCTGAGAAATTAGGAGGTCCTAGGCAATTGGTTTAATGATCTACTTCAGTTGTAATTGGTATTTTATCCCTCTCTGGTAAAAAATGAAAATTATTCTCATGAGCGCATACTTTCTGTTTTTTTACAGCAAGATCAAATAACCATCACCCAAGAAGGTCCTAAAGGCTTTACTTGGCACAAAAACTAATTAAAACATAAAACCACATCTAAACAGAGGCTAGATTAATTATTTATTACTAAACAGGAGCAAAAATCAAGGAACAAAAATAAAATTGGGTTGCCTCCCAACAAGCGCTATCGCTTTACGCCCCTATCTAGGCATGATGATTTCAATGATGCTCACATAAAAGATAAGAATTGAAACATAAAGAGAGCATCATGAAGAATATAACTAGTACATTTAAGTCTAACCCACTTCCTATGCATACGGATTTTGTGAGCAAACAACTTATGGGAACAATAATCAACTAGCATAGGATGGCAAAACAAGCATAACTTCAAAACTTTAAGCACATAGAAAGGAAACTCGATGTTATTGCAATTCCTACAAGCACATGTTCCTCCCTCATAATAATTTTCAGTAGCCTCATGAATGCATTCAACAATATAACCATCACATAAAACATTGCTTACAAGCATAGAAAAATTACTACTCTCCACATAAGCAAAATTCTTCTCATTCAGAATAGTGGGAGTATCATAAGAAACTCGAATACTACAAATTGTTTCCACATTAAAAGAGTAGTATTCAGGAAAATGATAATCATAATCATGACAAGTTTTATAAATATAATCATCACTACTTTTTATAGCATATGTATCATCACAATAATTATCATAAGTACCAACTTTGTTCTCATCATAATCGATTGAAGCCTCTTCCAAGATAGTAGAATCATCACTAAATAAAGTCATGACCTCTCCAAATCCACTTTCGTAAATATAATCATCATAAGTAGGAGGCATGCTATCATCATTATAAATTTGCATAT
>NC_053026.1:566362585-566384719 GCF_003073215.2 Triticum urartu | reverse complement strand
AAGAAGAGAGTACACCGACATTGGTGCTTTCATTGAGAGTTCCTCTGTGTCGTCGCCTTTAGGCCCGATGGCTCCTTTGATCATCAACAACGCGGTCCAGGGTGAGACTTTTCTCCCCGGACAGATCTTCGTCTTCGGCGGCTTCGCTCTGCGGGCCAATTCGCTCGGCCACCTGGAGCAGATCGAAAGCTACGCCCCTGGCCATCAAGTCAGGTTTGGAAGCTTAAACTACACGGCTGACATCCGCGGAGACTTGATCTTCGACGGGTTCGAGCCACGGCCAAGCGCGCCGCACTATCTCGAGGGGCATGATCTAGCTCTGCCTCCGGACAGTGTCCTGGAGGCCGCACACGCATCGGTTCCGACCCCTAACTCGGAGCCTATTGCGCCAATCGAGGATGAGCGGTTGGACGTCACCTCGGGGGCTGCGATCTCAAAGGCGATCGAGCCGAACGCTAGCCCCGCACTCTGCATGATCCGTGACTCCGAGGATCCGGACTCCTTTCCGAACTCCGAACCCCCCGCCCCTGCCGATCGAATCCGATTGGGCGCCGATAATGGAGTTCACCGCCGCAGACATCTTTCAGCACTCGCCTTTTGGCGATATCCTGAACTCTCTCAAGTCTCTCTCTTTATCAGGAGAGCCCTGGCCGAACTACGGTCAGCGAGGATGGGATACGGACGATGAAGAAATTCAAAGCCCACCCACCACCCACTTGGTAGCCACTGTCGACAATTTAAACGACGTGCTCAACTTCGACTCCGGAGACATCGACAGCATGGATGACGATGCAGGAGATACCGACGAACCAACGCCCATAGGGCATTGGACAGCCACCTCATCTCACGATGTGTACATGGTGGATACCCCTAAAGGAAGCGACAACGAGGAAAAAGGGGATGGAACGGGAGATCGACCCCCCGAAAAGCAATCAAGCGTCGGCGTAAACGCCGACCTAAGCCCCGCCTCGATAAAACCCAGCCATAGAGCAGGACGAGCCGGTAGACGACGAGCAGGCCTTAGAGCAACCGTCCGAACAGGGCAACACGGATAGAGAAACAAACATCCCTCCCGGCGAAAACGGCATTCCGGACGACCTCACGCCGGATAAACCTATGGAGCAGAAGAATCTCCACGAGAGGCTCGTTGCAACTAGCACGCAGCCTAAAAAGCAGAAGCGGAAGCAAAAAACGCGAAGAGCACTCCGGATAGATGGAGTAAAGTAATCAATACCACAGATAAGTACGGCGACGTCGCCGCACTAAAAGCTATCCGAAAAGAAAGCTACTGCCTGAATTCGACGAAGAGGCCTAGAGCCCTCGCATTCAAAAAATGAGAAAGCCACACGGTCGGATAGACGACCCCATAAAGCGGCAAGCGGCGCCGCACTTAATCGGCATGCGACCCACTTAAGGATTCGCATCATGGCCCAGTCAGGTCCATTTATGGGCCAAGAAAGCAAGCTCTCGTAAGCAATGCTATGAAGCCATCATCAGAATCCGGCACACCCAAATACAGGGCGGCGCACACCCCCTATGTTTCACCGATGAGGTCCTGGACTATGAATTTCCAGAGGGATTCAAACCCGTAAACATAGAGGCATATGATGGAACAACAGACCCTGGAGTTTGGATGAGGATTATATCCTCCACATACACATGGCTAGAGGAGATGATCTCCACGCCATAAAATATCTACCCCTTAAGCTTAAAGGGCCAGCCCGGCATTGGCTTAAAAGCCTTCCTGAAAACACAATTGGAAGCTGGGAAGAGCTCGAGGATGCTTTCCGAGCAAACTTTCAAGGGACCTATGTCCGCCCTCCGGATGTAGACGATCTTAGTCACATAACTCAACAACCCGGAGAATCAGCTCGGCAGTTCTGGAATAGATTCCTCACTAAAAAGAATCAGATAGTCGACTGTCCGGACGCCGAAGCCTTAGCAGCTTTCAGGCATAACGTCTGAGACAAATGGCTCGCCAGACACCTCGGCCAAGAAAAGCCAAGAACAATGGCCACACTAACAAGCCTCATGACCCGCTTTTGTGCAGGAGAGGACAACTGGTTGGCAAGGTGCAGCCCCAGCAACCCAAGTACATCTGAAACTAGGGATGGAAACGAAAGACCGCGACGCAACAAGGACCGTCGCTGGACTAAGGACAAAAGTCCGAAGAGCACGGCAGTCAATGCCGGATTCAAAGGCTCACGACAAAATCAGGAAAATCCCCAGGATAACAGGGACGATCCATCCAACCTAAATAAAATCCTGGACAGGATATGTCAGATACACAGTACTCCCGGGAAGCCTGCTAACCATACCCACAGAGACTGTTGGGTTTTCAAACAATCCGGCAGACTCAATGCCGAACACAAGGGGCTCGACACACCAAGCGAAGACGAGGACGAACCCCAAAAGCAGAGCACCAGGAAACAAAAGAACTTCCCACAAGAAGTAAAAACAGTGAACTTACTTCACATAACAAAACGTGCGGCGCCCGTAAAGGTACGCACCACACGGACCCATCCCCAAAGGGTCCGGCCACTGGTTGTCAAAACCGATCATCTTCGATCAGCTAGATTATTCTAGAAATATCAAGAATGCAGGCTGGACTGCCTTGATACTCGATCCAATAATTGGCGGACTCCAGTTTTCAAATGTCCTTATGGACGGCGGCAGTGGACTAAACCTGATATATCAGGATACAATCCACACATGGGGATAAACCCAGCAAGAATCCACCGCAGCAAAACCTCCTTTCAAGGGGTAATACCTGGTCCGGACACCCATTGTATGGGTTTTCTCCGGCTCGAAGTCATATTCGGCTCTGCCGATAACTCCGCCGTGAAAAGCTGACCTTCCATATCGTCCCGTTCTCAAGTCGCTATCAAGCACTACTGGGACGCGAAGCTTTCGCTCGCTTTAACGCAATACCGCATTATGCATCTCTTACGCTTAAGATGCCCGGTCCACGAGGCATCATCTCTTTGAAGGGGAAGCACTAAAGTGCGCCTCCCCAAGCGGAGGACTGTGCGGCCGCTTTGACAGCCCCACAGCAAAATGGCCTCACCGGCCAAAAAACTTCGAAATAGGTCATTAGACCACGAACGCGGATAGACGAGTTCGGTAAAAATCATCATTGATGCAGGCTTAGTGGCCATATACCCCCGCACTAGGGGCTCCATGCATATACAATAAGAGACAATAAAGCTCAATTTTATATATTTTTACTTTGTTTATTTTAAACTTTTGTTCGGCACGACCCGTTTTCAACTCAGTTCCTCTCTTTTACAGATGAACGTCGTGCGGCGCCCGTCCAGGATACGGCACAACGGAGACACAGGCGCAGACGTGCAGTAGGGACCCGTCCTAAAGGATTCTTTTTAGATTAAGACCCTGCGTAAACCTTTTTTACTGTCTCTTGTTGCTACACATCCCCTGGTTTTTCTGATATAACCAAGGAGGAGGCTGGCGTCTTGGCATGTGGCCACGTCAGAATTTTTGCACGTACCTGGACACTAGGGGCTTTTTTAATAAAGAGTGTTGTTTCGCCCGCACTCATAAAGACCGAACACCTTAGGGAGTGTTCGGCGTCGCGAGTTTTGGCATTATATGCATCAGCTCCGAATCATGTCTTTGGTCAAATGTTGGGTTGCCCGGCTCCTGAGTTCGGCTACCTTACGTTCCGCTCTATCGGCTAAGGTAGCACCAGGAGAACTACTGCGATTGTGCCCCGGTTCGGCCGGGCGAGCACCTCAGTAGAGAAAGCCGAAAACTGACTGTCATGATGTAGCGTGAGACTGGTCAGCCACTCGATGACCTATCAATCTATCGGATTCCTCCGCTTTAACGAAGGGCCGCTTCCCGGTCAGGCACATACGCGCCCCGAACTCGGACGAGCGCAGTCGCCACCAAGGGGCTACCTAAATAGTCTCACTGTCAAGCTCCTATGGCTAAGTGAAAGTGTTAAAGCATTATAGTCCGGTTGCCTGGCCCGCTGCGCTATCACCTCCTTTGTAGGACCAAGACGTTGGGTTAAGTGTGAAAATGCGTCTTCTGCGAGCACCCCCGCACTATGTGCGTGGGGGCTGAAGCCAACGACTGCCATCTTTCAGATTTTGTATATATATATATATATATATATCTTAAAACGGCCGCACAGGAGGTGTTCCCAATACTTGAAGGCACAAGTATAAAAAGGCCACTACAGTTTATCAAAATATTACTTTATAATTACATATGCTATCATAACATAGCATCTTTCGCACTGCGTCTCTATTACACGAGCGCCTTCAAGAACTTCCTGAAAATAGTGCTCGGAGGGTACTCGGCTTTTGTCCGAATCTCGGGACGCAACAACGGTGGTCTCCATCTCTGCCCAGTATGTCTTAACACGGGCAAGAGCCATCCTAGCGCCCTCTATGCATGCTGACCTCTTCATTGCATTTATACGCGGCACCGCGTCAAGGAATTGCTGCACCAAGCTGAAATAACTCTTCGGCTCCGATCTCCCCGGCCACAGGTGACCCATGACGTACTTCATGGCGAGTCCAGACAACCTATTCAGTTCGGCCCATTGAGCCAAACGATCATCCACTGCCAGTGGACGCTCTGGATTGTGAAACTGCGACCAGAAAAGCTTTTCCACTTCGCGATCTTTCTGATCTCGAAAGTGTTCGGTCGCATCAGCAGCACTCGCTGCAAGTCCAGATAGGTATCCTCCACACTCCACATCCGGTCCAACGGAGCAAACTTCGGATCGCAAAATTTCCTTCGCAGCATAAAGGGCTTTCCAGCCGCAATCTGTTCGGCCTGACGCAGCTCCTCCTTCGCAGCTCTCATCGCAGAGCGCGCGTCCTTGGCATTGGCAACGGCCTTCTCTAAGTCCGTCTGTTTCGCCTGGTCTTCTTTTTCAAGAAGTCTGCAACGGTCTGTAGTGCTTTTTAACTTTTCGGCCATCTCGGCCATCTCTTCCTTGCTTCGGCAATGAGCAGCCTGTTCGGCTCTCAGCTCTTCAAGGGCTTTCCTGGTGGCCGCATCACTTTCGCTGGCTTGTTCTTTAGCTCGGGCAAGTTCTGCCCTAAGACTCTCCACGGCGGCCGCACCATCTGCGTCAAGCACACACATCGTAAGACACAGGCATAAAACTGTTCTTACCTGATGCCGCCCGAGGAATTACATACCTTGAGCCTCATCAAGCCGCTTATTGACAAGCGTGATGTCGGCATCTGCCACGTCCAGTTGCCGCTTTAGTTCGGCAAAATCGTCAGTTCGGCTCGATTCCGGACACCCTGCCGCCTACATTCAAAGGCGACATCTTAGACCTGGGATTATGATCCTCCGCGTGCCGTCATTTCTTGACGACGCGCAGAGTCTCAGGGGCTACTATCTACACAGGGCGCATCTTATTCATGCGCAACTGACAAAAGTGTACATTATCTAATGTACCTCGAAACCCGTCAGTAAACTTTTGACGGCCTCATGCAATCCGCTCTCTGCGGATGAAATCCTTTCAATCACCGTGCCCATCAATGCACGGTGCTCCTCTGAGATAGAAGCTCGCCCCAGCAGAATCTTTAGCTCCTCCGGCCGAGCACCAGACGGTGCCGGACTCGTCCCATGACCTCTTTCGAAGGCCGGACGCGGAGAACCTCGGGGGGCCACATAGCTATCTTCCGCCCCTGCCGGATTCGGAGAAACCCTCCGCGACGACACCTCAGGGTCGCCCGCCTCGCTAGGCGGCACGGCAGGGGGAGGCGTCCCGCTCTCCATCATCTCCGGAAGGAGATCCCCCGAAGACGAGCTCTGCTGAGAAGGGCTGAGGTCCGAGCTACAAGGTAAAGTTTGGTTAATCTTCTCAGATATAAATCAAGGATTTCCCTCATCCCTCAAAAGGAAAATCTTTCCTACTTACGGCTCGCTGGAGGGCTGATCCCCTTGAGGGCGTAGTCCGGCCGAGGAACTCCCCGGCGTCGGACCCTCTGACGAGGATTTTCCCCCGCTTCGAGGCCATGGTTTCCGGGTCGTCAGAGGCGGCTCTCTTCTTCCCCTTAGGAGAGGAATTGTCGGTTCCTCCCTTCGGAGCAGCCTCCTTCGAGGAGGCCATAGTTTCCTTGTCCTCCCTGCTTCCCTCCAAAGGCATTATCTCCAGCATCCTGACCAGCACGGGATCCGGCCTGGTTTCAGGAAGGGGAGCCGGACACCTGATCAGCTTTGCCTTCGCTATCCACTCCTGTTTAAAAGGACGGCTCTTTTAGGGGCAAGTTTATGACAATTATACGGATAGAAGGTCCGGGCACAAGGTTGCTTACTTGAGTATCCGGGCGATTGCAGCTTAGGCCTGCGTCCTCGGTTAAATCCGGACACATCTCTTGTGATCCGAAGAACAGTTTATACATCTCCGCGGGCGTTGCGCCCATAAGTTCTGGAGAGCTCGCGGTCCCTCTGGATTAAACTCCCACAGGCGAAGGGAGCGACGTTTGCCGGGCAATATTCGGCGAATCAGCATGACCTGCGTCACCTTGACCAGGCTGAGGTCTCCTTCCAAGAGATCCTTAATGCGGCCCTGTAACAAGGGCACGTCTTTGGGCAAACCCCAATCTAACCCTCTGTACCCATGACGCTAGCCGTGGTGGGGGACCCGAGCGAAAGGCAGGAGGCGCCACCCACTTGGTGCTCCGGGGAGCGGTGATATAAAACCACTCTCGTTGCCACAAGCCTAGCTCCTCTTGAAAAGAGCCCTCGGGCCATGGAGCATCAGCATTTTTGCTTATAACAGCGCCTCCGCACTCTGCGTGCCGTCCCTTGATCATCTTCGGCTCCACTTTGAAAGTCTTGAGCCATAATCCGAAGTGAGGGGTAACACGGAGGAACGCTTCGCATACAACGATAAACGAGGAGATATGGAGGATGGACTCCGGAGCTAAGTCGTGGAATTCCAGCCCGTAATAAAATAGCAGTCCCCTCACAAAGGGATCCATCGGGAAGCCTAACCCCCGAAGGAAGTGAGACATGAACACTACGCTCTCACCGGGCTGGGGACTGGGGAATAGCCTGCCTTTGAGCAGGCAACCTATGCGAAATTTCGGCGGTCAAGAACTTAGCCTCTCTCAACTTTAGCACGTCCTCCTCCGTGACGGAGGAGGGCATCCATCGGCCTTGAAGGTCGGAACCGGACATTGTCGAAGGTCCGAAGCGCCTGGAATCTGGAGCCTAGGGTGTTGGAACTCGAGGCGACGGGCGAACTTGTTTTGAGATTGGAGAAAAGGAGTAAGGCCTTGGTCTCTTTATAAGAGGTTGAATACCAGGAGCCCTCCCCGTAACCGTTTGGGACTCGCCTTTAATCGAGAAAACATGCTAACGGGCACGATTGGGTTACCCACGTCCGTATTGATGAGAATCCCGTAAAAGGGGGGCACACGATCTCTGCTTTGACAAGACGTGCCAAGGAAACCGCCTCGCAAAACACGCTGAGGTGGAAAAGTGAAAACGATTCGAGTAAAGGACTTGGCTGTAGTGTGATGACGCACTGCGGAATACGTCAGCAGATTTGATTTGTGTTAATATTATTCTCTCTATGGCAATATGTGGAAGCTTATTTTGCAGAGCCGGACACTACTCTTGGTGTTTACAATCTTCTATGAAGGACTTGGAGGAGGAACCCGCCTTGCAATGCCGAAGACAATTTGCGCGCCGGACTCGTCGTCATTGAAGCCTGGTTCAGGGGCTACTGAGGGAGTCCTGGATTAGGGGGTGTTCGGGTAGCCGGACTATACCTTCAGCCGGACTCCGGACTATGAAGATACAAGATTGAAGACTTCGTCCCGTGTCCGGATGGGACTTTCCTTGGCGTGGAAGGCAAGCTTGGCGGTGCGGATATTCAAGATCTCCTACCATTGTAACCGACTCTATGTAACCCTAACCCTATCCGGTGTCTATATAAACCGGAGGGTTGTAGTCCGTAGGACATCAACTCCATATACAACAATCATACCATAGGCTAGCTTCTAGGGTTTAGCCTCCTTGATCTCGTGGTAGATCTACTCTTGTACTACCCATATCATCAATATTAATCAAGCAGGACGTAGGGTTTTACCTCCATCAAGAGGGGGCCCAAACCTGGGTAAAACATCGTGTTCCCTGCCTCCTGTTACCATCCGGCCTAGACGCACAGTTCGGGACCCCCTACCCGAGATCCGCCGGTTTTGACACCGACAGTGATATTCCTCGTTATAAGTCTGCTACCCAATGCTTAGATGAGTTTGATAATTTTATTGTTAAACAAGAAAACTTCAATGCTTACGTTGGAAGACAATTGAAATGCAATGCTGATATGCTTGAACACCTGAGTGATTATATGTCTAGAGTTAAAGGTGAACTTAAACTTATTAGTAAACATGCTTCTATGGTTACCACTCAAGTAGAACAAGTACTTAAGGCTCAGAATGATTTGCTCAATGAATTAAATAATAAGAAAATGATAATATTGTTAGAGTTATGACTAGAGGGGTTAAAATGACTGAGGAACCTTTGTATCCTGAGGGCCACCCTAAGAGAATTAAGCAAGATTCTTAGAGAACTAACGTTGATGCACCTAGTCCTTCTAAAAGGAAGAAAAAGAAAAATGATAGGATTTTCCATGCTTCTAGTGAACCTGTTGTTGACACACCTGAGAATCCCAATGATATTTCTATTTCTGATGCTAAAACACAATCTGGTAATGATCATGAACCTAGTGATAATGTTAATAATGATGTTCATGTTGATGCTCAACCTAGCAATAACAATGATGTAGAGATTGAACCTATTGTTGATCTTGATGACCCACAATCAAAGAATCAACGTTATGATAAGAGAGACTTTGTTGCTATGAAGCACAGTAAAGAAAGAGAACCATGGGTTTAGAAACCCATGCCTTTTCCTCCTAAACCATCCAAGAAAAAGGATGATGAGGATTTTGAGCGCTTTGCTGAAATGATTAGACCTATCTTTTTGCGTATGCGTTTGACTGATATGCTTAAAATGAACCCTTATGCTAAGTATATGAAAGATATTGTTACTAATAAAAGAAAGATATCGGAAGCTGAAATTTCCACCATGCTTGCTAATTACACTTTTAAGGGTGGAATACCAAAGAAACTTGGAGATCCAGGAGTACCAACTATACTATGCTCCATTAAAACAAACTATGTTAAAACTGCTTTATGTGATCTTGGAGCCGGTGTTAGTGTTATGCCTCTCTCTTTATATCGTAGACTTGATTTGAATAAGGTGACACCCACTGAAATATCTTTGCAAATGGCTGATAAATCAACTGCTATACATGTCGGTATTTGTGAGGATGTGCCTGTTGTGCTTGCAAACGTTACTATTTTAACGGACTTTGTTATTCTTGATATTCCCGAGGACGATAGTATGTCGATTATCCTTGGTAGACCCTTTTTGAATACTGCAGGGGCTGTTATTGATTGCAACAAAGGCAATGTCACTTTTCATGTTAATGGTAATGAGCATACGGTACACTTTCCGAGGAAACAACCTCAAGTCCATAGTATCAATTCTATTGGAAAAATTCCAACTATTACTATTGGAGGTTTTGAATTTCCTCTTCCTATTGTCAAGAAGAAATATGATATTCTTATTGTTGGGGATGTGCATATCCCCATTGAGGTAACCTAGTGTTATTCGAAAATTCTCTGGTTTCATGTTGTTCGGAAAGAGTTTGTTAACAAGACTTGATCAACCTTGTTAGTGGATTCCTTTTGATGAGAATGAGATGGATGAATTTAGAAAGCACAACTCTCTGTACCCTTTTTTACTTTTTGTTATTTATATTAAATAAAGTAAATATTATTTTCTGTCTGTTTTTCTGAATTATCCTTGCAATAAAAAATACCCCAAAAATAAAAGTTCTCCAAATGCCTGAATGAAATATATTTTTTTCCAGAATATTTAAGAATTATTGGCACTAAGAACACACCAGGGGGACCCACCATGTGCCCACGAGGGTGGAGGGCGCGCCACCCCCTGGCGCGCCCCTCTCGTGGACCCCACGTGGGTCCCCTCCACTTATTCTTGCACCCACACACTTCGTTTCCTCCAGAAAAAAATCATCCACCAGCTCAAACCCAGTTAGCTCATCTTGCTGCCATTTCCGATCTCCTTGCTCAAAGCTCCATTCACAGACTGCTTGGGGATTGTTCTTTGGTATGTGACTCCTCCAATGGTCCAATTAGTTTTTGTTCTAGTGCTTTATTTATGCAAATTTTTGCTGCTTAGGTGACATGTTCTTGAGCTTTCATGTCAAATTTATGTGGTCAAAAGTAGTTTTAATGCATGATATGGCCTCTAGGCACTTGTAGGAGTAGTTGCTATCAATCTTGTTGAGTTTGGTTCACTTTTATTTTGAGTTACTAAAAATTTCAGAAATTTTCAGAATGATGAAGAGATTTTGAGGGGCTCATCGAGCCGAAGCTCGAAGGATAAACAAAGTGAAGAGAACAAGAAGCCCAAGTATAATCTCCCTCGTACTGCGGAGGTTCGGCCGTGCGAATGGCCTTGTGATGAGTTCTTGAGAGAAGCCGGGATTTATGAAGATTTTTATTATTTGGCTGAGAATGCAGGCCTCACGCCTTCCTCCATGATCAGCGTGAACAGTATCTCTTACTCACCAATATTTTTGTGCAAAATTTCATTTCCATGCTAAAGATCGCCACCTTCGGTGGATTTTTATTTTATATGATAGTTTAAGGAGATGTCACTAATTTGATTTCTACTCGGGTTTTGTAAGATACCTTTGAGGGCAGCATAGAGGAACCACATCGTAATGATGTGGAAGAGATTATTGATATGATTTTGTAGGGAAACGAGGAAAGTTTCGATGCGAGATCACTAGCATACACTTTCCTGTTCTAACGTTACTTTGCATATTTGCTAGTAAATGCCTTAATTGTCACGGGAACTGTGGAAACCTTAGTGCTACTGATATTGTTATTTGTGCCATGCCTTGTTTCATGATACTACTTTTCTTAGGCGCTATTGTTGCTAAATGGTTAAAATCTGAACCGTACTAAGGGTCCGTCCTCAGAGGCATCTTTGCTCGCGCCCTTGCTGGACACTTTAATATACCTATCAGACATTATGAAAGAGGAAAGTTGCTACCTCCTATTGTTCTAGATTATAAGAAGTATGGTAGCACATGATTTATTGTTAAGATAAGAAGAAGATACTCAAATATAAAATGATTTAACAAAGATATTGTGAGATTATACCTTTTGCGCCCTTCTTTTGTTCAACATATTTTCAGGCATGTACCTTGTTCTGCCGGAGGCCATTCATGCCTACGGAGCCTGACGTCATCTGTTTATCAGTGGGATCCGGAGGAGATCGCCAACCAGTGGCAGCCTGAGGATCCTCCTCAGTACACAGGAGAGAGCAGCTTTGATCCTTAGCCATAGACCAACTTAGGCCAAAAGCCTAAGCTTGGGGGAGTACATATCTCTCACCGACATTACATTCATGTTCACACACTCAAGCCAGTTGTCGGTGCTCATACTTTTTCATTGTATCATCCATGCTAGTTTATTTTATTTTTAAGATTTTTTCTTGTGCGTTTGAAAAACCTTAAGAAAAACCAAAAAAAATTAGTTGTAGCTTTTAGCTAGTTTACTTTCCATGCCTGTAGTAGTAGTTATTAAAAGGAAAACCCAAAAAGATTTCTCGTTCTTCTTTTGCTTGTTGGGAGCTTTCCCGTGTAAATAGTTCTAGTTCTTTTCTTTGGGGGTCGAGAGGAGAAGACCATGATGAAAATGTTGAGTGGCTCTCATATGCATTATTGTTGATCTAACAAAGATCCCATATTACCTTGTCTTCTCCCATGTATTGAATGCTTGCAGATTCCAGCTTAGTCCAATGCACGTGCACTATTACTATTATCCACACTATTCAATCGTGCAAGTGAAAGGCAATAATGATGATATATGATGAACTGATTGAGAGGATAAAAGCTGGTATGAACTCGACCTCTCTTGTTTTTGTAGATATGATTACTTCATCGTTCCTGATTCAGCCTATTACGAATGAAACATGTTTGCAATGACAACTAGAGAGTATAGTTGCTCATGCCATGCTTAATTTGCTAGGAGTTTAAAATGGTTTACCTTGCATGCCAACATGCTATTAAAATGATTGTGATGTGGTATGATAGGGTGGTATCCTCCTTTGAACGATTCGAGTGGCTTGACTTGGCACTTGTTCACGCATGTAGTTGAAACAAAATCAACATAGCCTCTATGATATTTATGTTCATGGTGAATTATATCCTACTCATGCTTTCATTTAGTGTTGATTAATTTTAATGCATGTTCATGACTGTTGTCGCTCTCTAGCTGGTCGCTTCCCAGTCTTTTTCTAGCCTTCACTTGTACTAAGTAGGAATACTGCTTGTGCATCCAACTCCATAAACCCCAAAAGTTATTCCATATGAGTCCACCATACCTTCCTTATATGCGGTATCTACCTGCCGTTCCAAGTAAATTTGTATGTGCCAAACTCTAAGCCTTCAAATAAACATTCTATTTTGTATGCTCGAATAGGCCCATGTATCTACTAGGGTTGTCTGTATCTTCCATGCTAGGCGGGTTATTCTCAAGAGGAGTGGACTCCGTTCCTCACTCATGAGAAAATGGCTGGTCACCGGGATGCCCAGTCCATGCTCAAATCAAATCAAAATAATTGCAAACAAAACTCCCCTGGATTGTTGTTAGTTGGAGGCACCCGTTGTTTCAGGCAAGCCATGGATTGATGCTTGTTGGTGGTGGGGGAGTATAAACTTTACCATTCTGCTTGGGAAGTGCCTATAATGTGTGTAGCATGGAAGATATCGAGATCTCTCGGTTGTTATGTTGACAATGAAAGTATACGCTCAAAATATTATTCATCTCTATTTCAAATCCGAGCTCTGGCACCTCTAACAAATCCCTGCTTCCCTCTGTGAAGGGCCTATCTATTTACTTTTATGTTGAGTCATCCATCCTCTTATTAAAAAACACAGTTGGAGAGCACCGCTGTCATTTGCATGTATTATCTATTAGTTTACATTGAGTATGACTTGACTGGATCTCTTTTACCATTAATTACAATGTGTACTCAGTCCTTGATCTTTAAAGGTGCTCTGCATTTATGTTTTGCGGTCTCAGAAAGGGCTAGCAAGATACCATCTTGTTGTATCATATTATGATTGTTTTTGAGAAAGTGTTGTCATCCGAGATTTATTATTAGTACTCGCTAGTTGATTATGCCATTGATATGAGTAAACATGATACCTAAATGTTATTGTGAGTATGGTTAGTTCATAATATTTGCTGAAAACTTGAAGGCTGGCTTTACATATTTACAATAACAAGAGCAAACAGAGTTTGTAAAAGTTTTTCTTTATCACTTTCAGTTTATCAACTGAATTGCCTGAGGACAAGCAAAGGTTTGAGCTTGGGGGAGTTGATACGTCTCCAACGTATCTACTTTTCCAAACACTTTTGCCCTTGTTTTGGACTCTAACTTGCATGATTTGAATGGAACTAACCCGGCTGACGATGTTTTCAGCAGAATTGCCATGGTGTTATTTTTGTGCAAAAATAAAAGTTCTTGGAATGACCTGAAAATCAACGGAGATTATTTTGGGAACATATAAAAAATATCGGCAAAAGAATCAAGGCCAGGGGGCCCATACCCTGTCCACGAGGGTGGGGGCGCGCCTACCCCACTTGGCGCGCCCCCTGTCTCGTGGGCCCCCTGATACTCCTCCGACCTCAACTCCAACTCTATATATTCGTGTTCGAGGAGAAAAAAATCAAAGAGAAAGATTCATCGTGTTTTATGACACAGAGCCGCCGCCAAGTGATACGTCTCCAATGTATCTATAATTTTTGATTGTTCCATGCTATTATATTATCTGTTTTGGATGTTAATGGGCTTTATTTTACACTTTTATATTACTTTTGGGACTAACCTATTAACCCAAGGCCCAGTGCAAATTGTTGTTTTTTTGCCTATTTCAGTGTTTCGCAGAAAAGGAATATCAAACGGAGTCCAAATGGAATGAAACCTTTGGGAGCGTGATTTTTGGAACAAACGTGATCCAGAGGTCTTGGAGTGGACGTCAAGAAACGAACGTGGTGTCCACGAGGCAGGGGGAGCGCCTACCCCCCTCGTGGCTCAACCGACCTACTTCTTCCTCCTATATATGTTCACATACCCCGAAAACATCCAGGAGCACCACAAAACCCTATTTCCACCGCCGCAACCTTCTGTACCCAAGAGATCCCATCTTGGGGCCTTTTCCGTAGCTCCGCTGGAGGGGGCGTTGATCACGGAGGGCCTCTACATCAAACTCCATGGCCCCTCCGATGATGTGTGAGTAGTTTACTTAAGACCTTTGGGTCAATAGTTATTAGCTAGATGGCTTCTTCTCTCACTTTGGATCTCAATACAGAGTTCTCCTCGATCTTCTTGGAGATCTATTCGATGTAACTCTTTTTGCGGTGTGTTTGTCGAGATCCGGTGAGTTGTGGGTTTATGATCAAGTCTATCTATGAACAATATTTGATTATTCTCTGAAATGTTTTATGCATGATTGGTTATCTTTGCAAGTCTCTTCGAATTATCAGTTTGGTTTGGCCTACTAGATTGATCTTTCTTGCAATGGGAGAAGTGCTTAGCTTTGGGATCAATCTTGCGGTGCTCGATCCTAGTGACAGAAAGGGAAATAACACTTATTGTATTGTTGCCATTGAGGATAAAAAGATGGGGTTTATATCATATTGTTTGAGTTTATCCCTCTACATCATGTCATCTTACCTAATGCGTTACTCTGTTCTTATGAACTTAATACTCTAGATGCATGTTGGATAGCAGTCGATGTGTGGAGTAATAGTAGTAGATGCAGGCAGGAGTCGGTCTACTTGTCACGGACGTGATGCCTATATAGATGATTGTGCCTAGATATTCTCATAATTATTCGCTTTTCTATCAATTGCTCGACAGTAATTTGTTCACCCATCGTAATACTTATGCTATCTTGAGAGAAGCCACTAGTGAAACCCATGGCCCCGGGTCTATTTTCCATCATATAAGTTTCCAATCTATTTTACTTTGCATTCTTTAATTTCAATCTATATCATAAAAATACAAAAAATATTTATCTTATCATTATTATCTCTATCAGATCTCACTCTAGTAAGTGACTGTGAAGGGATTGACAACCCCTTTATCGCGTTGTTTGCGAGGTTCTTATTTGTTTGTGTAGGTACAAGGGACTTGCGTGTGGCCTCCTACTGGATTGATACCTTGGTTCTCAAAAACTGAGGAAATACTTATGCTACTTTGCTGCATCACCCTTTCCTCTTCAAGGGAAAACCAACGCAGTGCTCAAGAGGTAGCAAGAACGATATCTGGCGTCGTTGTCGGGGAGTCTACGCACAAGTCAAGACATACCAAGTACCCATCACAAACTCTTATCCCTCGCATTACATTATTTGCCATTTTACTCTCGTTTTCCTCTCCCCCACTTCACCCTTGCCGTTTTATTCGCCCTCTTTTTCCGTTCCCCTTCTCTTTTGCTGGTTTGCCTCTTTTTTCTTGTCTCTTGTTTGCTTGTGTGTTGTATTGCTTGCTCGTCACGATGGCTCAAGATAATACTAAATTGTGTGATTTCCAATACCAACAATAATGATTTTATTAGCACTCCGATTGCTCCTCTTACCGATGCTGAATCTTTTGAAGTTAATGCTGCCTTGCTGAATGTTGTGATGAAAGACCCATTTTCCGGCCTTCCTAAGATGCCGCTACCCATCTAAACAATTTGTTGATTTGTGTGATATGCAAAAGAAGAAATATGTGGATAATGATATTGTTAAACTGAAGCTATTCCCATTTTCCCTTAGAGATCATGCTAAAACTTGGTTTTCGTCTTTGCCTAAAAATAGTTTGATTCATGGAATAATACAAAGATGCTTTTATCTCTAAGTATTTTCCTCCTGCTAAGATCATCACTCTTAGAAACAATATTATGAATTTTAAGCAACTTGATCATGAACATGTTGCACAAGCTTGGGAGAGGATGAAATTAATGATACGTAATTTCCCTACACATGGTTTGAATCTTTGGATGATTATACAAAAAATTTATGCCGGATTGAACTTTGCTTCTAGAAATCTTTTAGATTTTGCCACGGGAGGCAATTTTATGGAAATTACTTTAGGAGAAGCTACTAAACTCCTAGATAATATTATGGTTAATTATTCTCAATGGCATACTGAAAGATCTACTAATAAAAAGGTGCATGCTATAGAAGAAATCAATGTTTTGAGTGGAAAGATGGATGAACTTATGAATTTTTTTGCTAATAAAAGTGTTTCTTCTGATCCTAATGATATGCCTTTGTCTACTTTGATTGAGAATAATAATGAATCTATGGATGTGAATTTTGTTGGTAGGAACAATTTTGGTAATAACGTGTATAGAGGTTATTTTAATCCTAGGCATTTCCTAGTAATTCCTCTAATAATTATGGTAATTCCACAACAATTATTATGGAAATTTTAATAAGATGCCCTCTGATTTTGAATCTAATATTGAAGAATTTATTAGTTCGCAAAAGAGTTTCAATGCTTTGATTGAAGAAAAATTGTCTAAGATTGATGAGTTGGCTAGGAACGTGGATAGAATTTCTCTTGATGTTGATTGTTTGAAACTTAGATCTATTCCACCTAAGCATGATATGAACGAGTCTCTCAAAGCTATGAGAATTTCCCTTGATGAGTGCAAAGAAAGAACCGCTAGGATGCATGCTAAAAAAGATTGCTTCATAAAAGCGTCTTCTTCTAGTTTCCATGATAATAAGGATGAAGATCTAAAAGTTATTGATGTGTCCCCATTAAATCTTTGTTTTGCAATATGAATTTTTATAATGATGGGACTAGACGAAACAACTTTAGTTAGAAGGCGTCCAAATGATTCGGAGTTTTTAGATCTTGATGCAAAAATTGATAAAAGTGGGATTGGAGAGGTCTAAACTTTAAATAGCAATGAACCCACTATCTTGGATTTCAAGGAATTTAATTATGATAATTGTTCTTTAATAGATTGTATTTCCTTGTTGCAATACGTGCCTAAATTCTCCGCATGCTTATAGTCAAAAATAAAGCTCTTACTAAACATATCCGATGATGCTTTAATGCAATCTTATGAAGAAAAGATTGAATTGGAAGTTTCTATTCCTAGAAAACTTCATGATGAGTGGGAACCTACTATTAAAATTAAGATTAAATATCATGAATGATTTGCTTTATGTGATTTGGGTGCCTAGTGTTTCCACGATTCCTAAAACTTTGTTTGATTTGCTAGGTTTCCGTGAATTTGATGATTGTTCTTTAAACTTGCATCTTGCGGATTCCACCAATTAAGAAACATATGGGAAGAATTAATGATGTTCTTATTGTTGCAAATAGGAATTATGTGCCCGTAGATTTCATTGTCCTTGATATAGATTGCAATCCTACATGTCCTATTATTCTTGGTAGACCTTTCCTTAGAATGATTGGTGCAATTATTGATATGAAGGGAATATTAGCTTCAAATTTCCGTTAAGGAAGGGCATGGAACACTTTCCTATAAAGAAAATTAAATTACCTTATGAATCTATTATTAGAGCCACTTATGGATTGCATAACAAAGATGATAATACCTAGATCTATCCTTGCTTTTATGCCTAGCTAGAGGCGTTAAACTATATCGCTTGTTGGGAGGCAACCCAATTTTATTTTTGTTTCTTGCTTTTTGATTATGTTTACTAATAAATAATCCATATAGCCTATGTTTAGATGTTGTTTTATGTTTTTAATTAGTGTTTGTTCCAAGTAGAACCTTTGGGAAGACTTGGGGAAAGTCTTTGCGATCTTGCTGTAAAAAACAGAAACTTTAGCGCTCACGAGATTTACTGCCATTTTTTATTGGAGAGTGATATTTAATTAATTATTTTTGTAGATGATTAATAGATAAATTCCCCCCGTCCAGAAATTTATTTTAGAATTTTTGGGATTCCAGAAGTATTCGAAACCTACAGATTACTACAGACTCTTCTGTTTTTGACAGATTCTGTTGTTCGTGTGTTGTTTGCTTATTTTGATTTATCTATGGCTAGTAATAGAGTTTATAAACCATAAAAAAGTTGTAATACAGTAGGTTTAACACCAATATAAATAAATAATGAGTTCATTACAGTACCTTGAAGTGGTGGTTTGTTTTATTTTACTAACGGAGCTCACGAGATTTTCTTTTAAGTTTTGTGTTGTGAAGTTTTCAAGTTTTGGGTAAAGATTTGATGGATTATGGAACAAGGAGTGGTAGAGCCTAATCTTGGGGATTCCCAAGGAACCCCAAGGTAAAATCCAAGGACAACCAAAATCGTAAGCTTGGGGATGCCCCGGGAGGCATCCCCTCTTTCGTCTTCGTCCATCGGTAACTTTACTTGGAGCTATATTCTTATTCGCCACATGATATGTGTTTAGCTTGGAGCATCTTGTATGATTTGATTCTTTGCTTTTTAGTTTACCACAATCATCCTTTCTGTACACACCTTTTGGGAGAGATACACATGAATTGGAATTTATTAAAATACTCTATGTGCTTCACTTATATCTTTTGAGTTGGATAATTTTTGCTCTAGTGCTTCGCTTATATCTTTTAGAGCATGGCGGTGGTTCTATTTTATAGAAATAATTGATCTCTCATGCTTCACTTATATCATTTTGAGAGTCCTTTAGAACAGCATGGTAATTCACTTTGGTTATAAATTTTAAATGCTAAGAGAAGTTGGATGCTTGATAGATTGTTTTGAGATATAAAGGTGGTAATATTAGAGGTGTGCTAGTTGAGTAATTGTGAAATTGATGAATACTTGTGTTGAAGTTGGAAAGTACTGTAGCATGCACGTATGGTAAACATTGTGTGAAAAATTTGAAGCATATATGGGGTGTTCTTTGATTGCTTTCCTTATGAGTGGCGGTCGAGGACGAGCGATGGTCTTTTCCTGCCAATCTATCCCCTAGGAGCATGCACGTAGTGCTTGGTTTTGATGACTTGTAGATTTTTGCAATAGTATGTGAGTTCTTTATGACTAATGTTGAGTCCATGGATTATACACACTCTCACCCTTCCATCATTGCTAGCCTCTTCGGTACCGTGCATTGCCCTTTCTCACCTTGAGAGTTGGTGCAAACTTCGTCGGTGCATCCAAACCCCGTGATATGATACCTCTATCACACATAAGCCTCCTTATATCTTCCTCAAAACAGCCACCATACCTACCTATTATGGCATTTCCATAGCCATTCCGAGATATATTGTCATGCAACTTTCCACCGTTTCCATTTATTATGACACGCATCATCATTGTCATATTGCTTTGCATGATCATGTAGTTGACATCGTATTTGTGGCAAAGCCACCATGCTTCAATTTTTCATACATGTCACTCTTGATTCATCGCAATCCCGGTACACCGCCTGGAGGCATTCACATAGAGTCATATTTTGGTTCTAAGTATCGAGTTGTAATTCTTGAGTTGTAAGTAAATAAAAGTGTGATGATCATCATTAGAGCATTGTCCCATGTGAGGAAGGGATGATGGAGACTATGATTCCCCCACAAGTCGGGATGAGACTCCGGACGAAAAAAAGAGGCCATAAAAAAAGAGAAGAAGGCCCAAAAAAGAGAGAAGGGACAATGTTACTATCCTTTTTCCACACTTGTGCTTCAAAGTAGCACCATGATCTTCATGATAGAGAGTCTCTTATTTTGTCACTTTCATATACTAGTGGGAATTTTTCATTATAGAACTTTGCTTGTATATTCCAATGATGGGCTTCCTCAAATGCCCTAGGTCTTCGTGAGCAGGCAAGTTGGATGCACACCCACTTAGTTTCTTTGATGAGCTTTCCTATATTTATAGCTCTAGTGCATCCGTCGCATGGCAATCCCTACTCCTTGCATTGACATCAATCGGTGGGCATCTCCATAGCCCATTGATTAGCCGCGTCAATGTGAGACTTTCTCCCTTTTTATCTTCTCACACAACCTCAATCATCATATTCTATTCCACCCATAGTGCTATGTCCATGGCTCGCGCTCATATATTGCGTAAAAGTTGAAAGAGTTTGAAAAGGCTAAGTATGAAACAATTGCTTGGCTTGTCATCGGGGTTGTGCATGATGGGAGCATTTTGTGTGACAAAAATGAAGCATGGCCAAACTATATGATTTTGTAGGGATAAGTTTTCTTTGGCTATGGTATTTTGATAAGACATAATTGCTTGATTAGCGTACTTGGAGTATTACTATTTTTATGTCAACAATAAACTTTTATCTTGAATCTTTCGGATCTAAACATTCATGCCACAATAGAGAAAAATACATTGAAGAACATGCTAGAAAGCACTCCACATCAAAAATTCTGTTTTTATCATTTACATACTCAAGGACGAGCAGGAATTAAGCTTGGGGATGCTTGATATGTCTCTAACGTATCTATAATTTTTGATTGTTCCATGCTATTATATTATCTGTTTTGGATGTTAATGAGATTTATTTTACACTTTTATATTATTTTTGGGACTAACCTATTAACCCAAGGCCCAGTGCAAATTGCTGTTTTTTTGCCTATTTCAGTGTTCCGCAGAAAAGGAATATCAAATGGAGTCCAAACGGAATGAAACTTTCGGGAGCGTGATTTTTGGAACAAACGTGATCCAGAGGACTTGGAGTGGACGTCAAGAAACGAACGAGGTGTCCATGAGGCAGGGGGCGCGCCTACCCCCCCCCCCCTCGTGGCTCAACCGACCTACTTCTTCCTCCTATATATGTTCACATACCCCGAAAACATCCAGGAGCACCACGAAACCCTATTTCCACCGCCGCAACCTTCTGTACCCAAGAGATCCCATCTTGGGGCCTTTTCCGGAGCTCCGCCGGAGGGGGCATTGATCACGGAGGGCCTCTACATCAACTCCATGGCCCCTCCGATGATGTATGAGTAGTTTACTTCAGACCTTCGGGTCCATAGTTATTAGCTAGATGGCTTTTGCTCTCTCTTTGGATATCAATACAAAGTTCTCCTCGACCTTCTTGGAGATCTATTCGACGTAACTCTTTTTGCGGTGTGTTTGTCGAGATCCGATGAATTGTGGGTTTATGATCAAGTCTATCTATGAACAATATTTGATTCTTCTTCGAAATCATTTATGCATGATTGGTTATCTTTGCAAGTCTCTTCGAATTATCAGTTTGGTTTTGCCTACTAGATTGATCTTTCTTGCAATGGGAGAAGTGCTTAGCTTTGGGTTCAATCTTGCGGTGCTCGATTCCAGTGACAGAAAGGGAAATGACACGTATTGTATTATTGCCATCAAGGACAAAAAGATGGGGTTTATATCATATTGCTTGAGTTTATCCCTCTACATCATGTCATCTTACCTAAGGCATTACTCTATTCTTATGAACTTAATACTCTAGATGCATGCTGGATAGCGGTCGATGTGTGGAGTAATAGTAGTAGATGCAGGTAGGAGTCTGATACGTCTCCAACGTATCTATAATTTTTGATTGCTCTATTATTGGGCTTTATTATCCACTTTTATATTATTTTTGGGACTAACCTATTAACCGGAGGCCCAACCCAGAATTGTTGTTTTTTGGTTGTTTTAGGGTTTCGAAGAAAAGGAATACCAAACGGAGTCCAAACGGAATGAAACCTTTGGGAACGTGATTTTCTCAATGAATAAGACAGAGAGACTTGGACCCTACGTCAAGAAATAAAACAGGAGGCCACGAGGTAGGGGGGCGCGCCTGCCTACCCTAGGCGCGCCCTCCACCCTCGTGGGCCCCCGGTTGCTCCACCGACGTACTCCTTCCTCCTATATATATCCACGTACCCCCAAACGATCAGAACAGGAGCCAAAACCCTAATTCCACCGCCGTAACTTTCTGTATCCACGAGATCCCATCTTGGGGCCTGTTCCGGAGCTCCGCCGGAGGGGGAATCGATCACGGAGGGCTTCTACATCAACACCATAGCCCCTCCGATGA
>NC_053026.1:566328859-566361585 GCF_003073215.2 Triticum urartu | reverse complement strand
ATATAAGTACCACCTACTTGTGGCACTGCCACGTAAGTCATATCGGTATAAAACGCATGAAGAAGCACCATGTTGATGGATCTTTGGACTCACTCATTTTTGAAAAGTTTGAGACATGCGAACCATGTCTATTGGTGTGTATGCATGAAGAAACTCCATGCAAATGGACCGTTTGTACTCACTTGATTTTGAATCACTTGAGACATGCAAATCATACCACATGGGCAAGATGACTGAAAGCCTCATTTTCAGTAAAATGGAACTAGAAAGCAAATTGTTGGAAGTAATACATTTTGATGTGTGCAGTCCAATGAGTGATGAGGCGTGTAGTGGATATCGTTATGTTCTTACTTCACAGATGATTTGAGTAGATGTTGAGTATATTTACTTGATGAATCACGAGTCTGAATTATTGAAAGGTTCAAGTAATTTCAGGGTGAAGTTGAAAGATCGTCGTGACAAGAGGATAAAAGATTTATGATATGATCATAGAGATGAATATCTGAATTACGAGTTTGGCACAGAATTAAGACATTGTGGAAATTGTTTCACAACTAATACAGCCTGGAACACCAGAGTGTGATGGTGTGTCCGAACATCATAACCGCACCCTATTAGATATGATGCATACCATGATGTCTCTTATCGAATTACCACGATAGTTTATGGGTTAGGCATTAGAGACAACCACATTCACTTTAAATAGTGCACCACGTAATTCCGATGAGATGACACCGTATGAACTATGGTTTAGAGAAACCTAAGCTGTCATTTCTTAAAAGTTTGGGGCTGCGACGCTTATGTGGAAAAGTTTCAGGCTGATAAGCTCGAACCCAAAGCGGATAAATGCATCTTCATAGGACACCCAAGACAATTGGGTATACCTCCTGTCTCAGATTCGAAAGCAATAAGGGATTGTTTCTAGAATCGGGTCCTTTCTCGAGGAAAAGTTTCTTTCGAAAGAATTGAGTGGGAGGATGGTGGAGACTTGATGAGGTTATTGAACCGTCTCTTCAACTAGTGTGTGGCAGGGCACATGAAGTTGTTCCTGTGGCACCTACACCAATTGAAGTGGAAGCTTATGATAGTGATCATGAAACTTCAGATCAAGTCACTACCAAACCTCGTAGGATGACAAGGATGCGTACTACTTCAGAGTGGTACGTAATCCTGTCTTGGAAGTCATGTTGCTAGACAACAATGAACCTACGAGCTATGGAGAAGCGATGGTGGGCCTGGATTCCAAAATGGCTCGAGGCCATATAATCCGAGAGAGGATCCATATATGAAAACAAAGTGTAGACTTTGGAAGAACTACTTGATGGTCGTAAGGCTGTTAGGTACATATGGATTTTAAAAGACGGACAATGATGGTAAGTATCACCATTAAGAAAGCTCGACTTGTCGTTAAGATGTTTTCCGACAAGTTCAAGGAGTTGACTACGATGAGACTTTCTCACTCGTAGCGATGCTAAGAGTCTGTTGGAATTATAGTAGCGATTACTGCATTATTTATGAAATCTTGCAGACAGGATGTCAAAACATTGTTCCCTCAATGATTTTTGAGGAAAGGTTGTATGTGATACAAACGGAAGGTTTTGTCAATCCTGAAAGATGCTAATAAGTATGCAAAGCTCCAGCAATCCTTCTAAGGACTGGAGTAAGCATCTCGGAGTTGGAATGTATGCTTTGATGAGATGATCAAAGATTTTGGGTTTATACAAAGTTTATGAGAAACTTGTATTTCCAAAGAAGTGAGTGGGAGCACTATAGAATTTCTGATGAGTATATGTTGATCAGAAATGACGTAGAATTTCTGGAAAGCATATAGGGTTATTTGGAAAGTGTTTTTCAATGGAAAGCCTAGATTAAGCTACTTGAACATTGAGCATCAAGATCTATAAGGATAGATCAAAACGCTTAATGGTACTTTCAAATGAGCACATACCTTGACATGATCTTGAAGGTGTTCAAGATGGATCAGTCAAAGAAGGAGTTCTTGCCTGAGTTGTAAGATATGAAGTTAAGACTTAAAGCTCAACCATGGCAGAATAGAGAGAAAGGACGAAGATTGTCCCCTATGCTTAAGACGTAGGCTCTACAATATGCTATGCTGTGTACCGCACCTGAAGTGTGCCTTGCCATGAGTCAGTCAAGGGGTACAAGAGTGATCCAAGAATGGATCACAGGACAGCGGTCAAAGTTATCCTTAGTAACTAGTGGACTAAGGAATTTTCTCGATTATGGAGGTGGTAAAAGAGTTTGTCGTAAAGGGTTACGCCGATGCAAACTTTGACACTAATCCAGATTATTCTGAGTAGTAAACTGGATTCGTATAGTAGAACAGTTATTTGGAATAGCTCCAAATAGAACGTGGTAGCTGCATCTAGGAGATGACATAGAGATTTGTAAAGCACACACGGATCTGAAAGATTCAGACCCGTTGACTATAACATCTCTCACAAGCATAACATGATCAAACCCAGAACTCATTGAGTGTTAATCACATGGTAATGTGAACTAGATTATTGACTCTAGTAAACTCTTTGGGTGTTAGTCACATGGGGATGTGACCTTGAGTGTTAATCACATAGCGATGTGAACTGGATTATTGACTCTAGTGCAAGTGGGAGACTGTAGGAAATATGCCCTAGAGGCAATAATAAATTGGTTATTATTATATTTCCTTGTTCATGATAATCGTTTATTATCCATGCTAGAATTGTATTGATAAGAAACTCAGATACATGTGTGGATACATAGACAACACCATGTCCCTAGTAAGCCTCTAGTTGACTAGCTCGTTGATCAATAGATGGTTATGGTTTACTGACCATGGACATTGGATGTCGTTGATAACGGGATCACATCATTAGGAGAACGATGTGATGGACAAGACCCAATCCTAAGCATAGCACAAGATCGTGTAGTTCGTATGCTAAAGCTTTTCTAATGTCAAGTATCATTTCCTTAGACCATGAGATTGTGCAACTCCCGGATACCGTAGGAATACTTTGGGTGTGCCAAACGTCACAACGTAACTGGGTGGCTATAAAGGTACACTACAGGTATCTCCGAAAGTATCTGTTGGGTTGGCACGAATCGAGACTGGGATTTGTCACTCCGTGTGGCGGAGAGGTATCTCTGGGCCCACTCGGTAGGACATCATCATAATGTGCACAATGTGATCAAGGAGTTGATCACGGGATGATGTGTTACGGAACGAGTAAAAGAGACTTGCCAGTAACGAGATTGAACAAGGTATCGGGATACCGACGATCGAATCTCGGGCAAGTATCGTACCGATGGACAAAGGGAATTGCATACGGGATTGATTAAGTCCTTGACATCGTGGTTCATCCGATGAGATCATCGTGGAACATGTAGGAACCAACATGGGTATCCAGATCCCGCTGTTGGTTATTGACCGGAGAACGTCTCGGTCATGTCTGCATGGTTCCCGAACCCGTAGGGTCTACACACTTAAGGTTCGATGACGCTAGGGTTATAAAGGAAGTTTGTATGTGGTTACCGAATGTTGTTCGGAGTCCCGGATGAGATCCCGGACGTCACGAGGAGTTCCGGAATGGTCCGGAGGTAAAGATTTATATATGGGAAGTCCAGTTTTGGTCACCGGAAAAGTTTCGGGGTTTATCGGTAACGTACCGGGACCACCGGGAGGGTCCCGGGGGTCCACCAAGTGGGGCCACAAGCCCCGGAGGGCTGCATGGGCCAAGTGTGGGAGGGGACCAGCCCCAGGTGGGCTGGTGCGCCCCCCCACCAAGGCCCAAGGCGCAAGGGAAGAGGAAAGGGGGCAAACCCTAAGGGCAGATGGGCCCTAAGGCCCATGCTCCCTGCGCCTCCCTCTCCTCCCCCCTTGGCCGCCTCCCTTAGATGGGATCTGGGGCTGCCGCACCCCTTGGGGTGGGAACCCTAGAGGGGGCGCAGCCCCCTCCCCTTCCCCTATATATACTTGAGGCCTAGGGGCTGCCCAACACGCGATTCGATCTCTCTTTCTTGGCGCAGCCCTATCCCTCTCTTTCTCCTCATATCTCGCAGTGCTTGGCGAAGCCCTGCTAGATCACCACGCTCCTCCATCACCACCACGCCGTTGTGCTGCTGCTGGATGGAGTCTTCCTCAACCTCTCCCTCTCTCCTTGCTGGATCAAGGCATGGGAGACGTCGTCGGGCTGTACGTGTGTTGAACGCGGAGGTGCCGTCCGTTCGGCACTAGGATCTCTGGTGATTTGAATCACGACGAGTACGACTCCTTCAACCCCGTTCTCTTGAACGCTTCCGCATAGCGATCTACAAGGGTATGTAGATGCACTCTCCTTCCCCTCGTTGCTGGTCTCTCCATAGATAGATCTTGGTGACACGTAGGAAAATTTTGAATTTCTGCTACGTTCCCCAACAGGCACCCCATAGACACAACAATTGATCATTGATCTCTTAGCCGTGTTCGGTGCCCCTCCACCATAATCCACCTCGATCATATTGTAGCGGTGCTTAGGCGAAGCCCTGCGTCGGCAGCATCATCATCACCGTCACCACGCCATCATGCTAATGACACTCTCCTATGAAGCTTTGCTGGATTGGAGCTCGCGGGACATCATCGAGTTGAACGTGTGCAGAACTCGGAGGTGTCGTGCGTTCGGTACTTGGATCGGTCGGATCGTGAAGACGTACGACTACATCAACCGCGTAGTGCTAACGCTTCCGCATTCGGTCTACGAGGGTATGTGGACACACTCTCCCCTCTCGTTGCTATGTGTCACCACGATCCTGTGTGTGCATAGGAATTTTTTTTTGAAATTACTACATTCCCCAACAGTGGCATCCGAGCCAGGTTATTGTGTAGATGTTATATGCACGAGTAGAACACAAGTGAGTTGTGGGCGATACAAGTCATACTGCTTACCAGCATGTCATACTTTGGTTCGACGGTATTGTTGGATGTAGCGGCCCGGACCGACATTACGCGTACGCTTATGCGAGACTGGTTCTACCGACGTGCTTTGCACACAGGTGGCTGGCGGGTGTCAGTTTCTCCAATTTTAGTTGAACAAAGTGTGGCTATGCCCGGCCCTTGCGAAGGTTAAAATAGCACTAACTTGACGAACTATCATTGTGGTTTTGATGCGTAGGTAAGAACGGTTCTTGCTCAGCCTGTAGCAGCCATGTAAAACTTGCAACAACAAAGTAGAGGACGTCTAACTTGTTTTTGCAGGGCATGTTGTGATGTGATATGGTCAAGACATGATGCTATATTTATTGTATGAGATGATCATGTTTTGTAACGGAGTTATTGGCAACTGGCAGGAGCCATATGGTTGTCGCTTTATTGTATGCAATGCAATCGCCCTGTAATTGCTTTACTTTATCACTAAGCGGTAGCGATAGTCGTAGAAGCAATAGTTGGCGAGACGACAATGATGCTAAGATAGAGATCAAGGTGTCACGTCGGTGACGATGGTGATCATGACGGTGCTTTGGAGATGGAGATCAAAGGCACAAGATGATGATGACCATATCATATCACTTATATTGATTGCATGTGATGTTTATCCTTTATGCATCTTATTCTGCTTTGTTTGACAGTAGCATTATAAGATGATCTCTCACTAAATTTCAAGGTAAAAGAGTGTTCTCCCTGAGTATGCACCGTTACCAAAGTTCGTCGTGCCGAGACACCACGTGATGATCGGGTGTGATATGCTCAACGTTCATCTACAACGGGTGTAAGACAGTTTTACACACGCCAAATACTCAGGTTAAACTTGACGAGCCTAGCATATGCAGATATGGCCTCGGAACACTGAGACCGAAAGGTCAAGCATGAATCATGTAGTAGATATGGTCAACATAGTGATGTTCACCATTGAAAACTACTCCATTTCATGTGATGATCGGTTATGGTTTAGTTGATATGGATTACGTCATCACTTAGATGATTAGAGGGGTGTCTATCTAAGTGGGAGTTCTTAAGTAATATGATTAATTGAACTTAAATTTATCATGAACTTAGTACCTGATAGTATTTTGCTTGTCTATGTTATTGTAGATAGATGGCCCGTGCTGTTGTTCCGTTGAATTTTAATGCGTTCCTTGAGAAAGCAAAGTTGAAAGATGATGGTAGCAATTACACGGACTGGGTCCGTAACTTGAGGATTATCCTCATTGCTGCATAGAAGAATTACGTCCTAGAAGTACCGTTGGGTGCCAGGCCTGCTGCAGATGCTGTTGATGACGTTAAGAACATCTGGCAGAGTAAAGCTGATGACTACTCAATAGTTCAGTGTGCCATGCTTTACGGCTTAGAACCGGGACTTCAACGACGTTTTGAACGTCATGGAGCATATGAGATGTTTCAGGAGTTGAAGTTAAAATTTTAAGCAAATGTCCGGATTGAGAGATATGAAGTCTCCAATAAGTTCTATAGCTGCAAGATGGAGGAGAATAGTTCTGTCAGTGAACATCTACTCAAAATGTCTGGGTATCATAATCACTTGACTCAACTGGAAGTTAATCTTCCTGTTGATAGTGTCATTGACAGAGTTCTTCAATCACTGCCACCAAGCTACAAGAGCTTCGTTGTAACGCCCAAGACCGGGGCTTCAGACGCCTTCCATGTTTTCCGGGTTTCGTCTTGTGAGTTGTTGGTTTGTTGCATTCATCGTTGCATCATGCCATCATGTCATCAATCTTTGCATCTCTACTCAACTAAATAAATGGCATGGATCTTTGATCCATTTAAATCGAGGGAATTCACATGATGATTCTCTTTATAACATATCCTCCCGATATTAGGGAGCTATATTAAATATTCCATTTTCGGAATCACCCATGAACACACTTGCAAATAATCACATGTCTTTTCTGCTTCGAGTTTGCTCCTCAAACTTCGCCCATAAATTATTTTATCTTTTTCCGGAGGTGTACCAAAAATCTCAACATTTTGGGACCTTTCTAATGCCCACTTCTTATTCGAACTCATTTGAATTTAATTCAAACGAGTTCCAATCCAAACTTTGTACACATGCCCATTTATACTTTTCTTGGATCAAAAGATCATTATTGCGACTCCAGTAAAATTATCCCCATGCCCAGTTTCCACCCCCTACCTTCTCTTTTTTGTTTTGTTTTAAAATGGGAAAAGAGAGATATTTAGAGAGAGAGAGGCGGCCTTCACCCTGGCCAAGCCTGCACCACTGCCCACCTCGGCCTCCCAATGTCCAGCAGTCGCATCAGTTGGCCAAGGCCCAGCTGGCGCCCTCCAGCAGACCTCCCACGCCGGCCCAACCTCCCTGGCCCACTCCCTCCTAACCCTACCCGATCTCCCTCTCCCTCGATTCCTTCCCTCGCACCGCCAGAAGAGGAGACACCGCGCTCGATCCCCATCTCCTTCGAACCTCCCCGTCTCCTCGATCCACCTCGCTCTCTGCCTCACCTTCTTTCTCGCACACACGCATCGGGCCAGGAGCCTCTCTCTCGATCCCTTCAGGCCCCGACCTCCGCCTGCGCCAGCGATCTCCATGCCTCCCCATCATCATCCTCGACAGGGAGACGCCGCCAAGCTCCGCCCCTGCAGCTTCTCCTCCTCTGCCAGGAGCCCGTGGAGCCAGGCGGCCATTCCATCGTCGCGCCCGTTCCCCACCTCTGCCTTCGTCGCCGTCAGCCGGTGCAGCAGCTCCGCCGCAGCTCCGCCCCGACCTCTGCAGCCAGGCGCCTCTGCCTCTCCTCTGCTCCCGCATCACGTTCTCCCATGCTCGACGCCACAGGCGCACCAAGGCCGCCTCCCATGGCTGCCGTTGCCCGCTGCTGCACTTCTCCTTCTCCCGTGTGCCGTGCCGAGTCCATGCTCGCCTCCTCTACTTCGCTTCAGCATGAGGATGAGCCCCTGCCTCTGCCTCCCGCCGAGTTCGAGTGGCCCCTGTTCAAGACGCCTATTAACCGTGCTTCTCTGTGGCTTCGTGTTGGACTATCAAGACCGTCAAAACCACAGGCGCCCGAACACCTACAAAGTTTTGCGTCACGTACCTCTACTACCATCATCGGAATCCCATGAACGCCAAGTACCTCGACGCCCGATGCCAAGAACAACTACCGTCGACCTCGAAGACCTCGGATTCACCAAGTTCCCACAACGACGAGTGTGACCCTTCAGATGCGCCAAGTTCGTCTACACAAAAATGCCAAGAACCACTCATGTCGGCAAGACCTGCAAGTCGGACCCCGAAAGATCGACGTCTCGTGGACCGTGTACAACTATCGTCGCCCCGAAGACATTGGAGTCATCAAGTACCTCTCCGAACGAACGTGGACGACTACCGTCGCAAGAACGGGACCGGAAAGTCCGAAGACCCCAAGTACCACGACAACAATGACATGAACGTCTACGGAAACTCGTGCAACGACAAACATGTACCACTACCGTCGCCGAGATCGCAAGAACCTCTACAGTTGACCCTAGTGCGTGCGAAAACGACTACTTCCACTACTGTCGTCGTGAGAACGTCTACTTCCTCTACTTGGCACCGAACGAGAACCGTTCCGTTCCGAAAAGGCACGCTTCAAAGGTATAACCTCGAGACGACGTCCATGAACGAATGCTTGCGATGTTTGAGATGCTCGTGTTTGCACCGTGTCCAAATTGTCACTCGTTTCCTTGTCGCCAACTCGTGGGACACCCGGTAACCGGGATCACCCCACCATCTTTTGCACGCTCCTGCCACACTTTCTTTTGCACCGACGTCTCGATGAGTTGTCGGAACCGAAACGTTGCCGTGGCACCGTTTCATTATCGTTGTTGTGGCACCCCTTTTCATTTCCGCCATGATGACAAAATGTTTCATAATGCTCTTATCAACATTTTCATAATTATTGCATAAAACTTGCACATGTCATTAGCATCATGCTAATAACATTTAAATGTTTAAAAATTGTTGTTGCACCAAATTGATAAATGCATATGGGGATTTACCAGAATTGTTGTTTGTTGTTCCGGCCTCATTTAAACTTGCCTAGTTAGGTTGTTTTCGTATGCTTCACCCCCCTTGCCATGTTAATCAACATTTAATATTGTTGGGTACATAAACGAGATCGAACTAAATAACTTGAATGTGGTGTTCCGTCAATATGCAACTCGTTGCATATTGAGCTCCACTTAATTTGTAGGATTGTTTGTGCACTTTACCATGCCATGTATCTTTAAACTAGACATGCATCATACTTGGTTGTGCATCATGCCATGTTTATGTGGTGGTTGTTTACTATGTTGTTTGCTTCTTTCTGGTGTTGCTTCTTCGGTTTAGTTCCGATAACACCGCGTTTGTGAGGATTCGTTCGACTCCGTCCGTTTGTCTTCTTCATGGACTCGTTCTTCTTCCTTGCGGGATCTCAGGCAAGATGACCATACCCTCGAAATCACTTCTATCTTTGCTTGCTAGTTGCTCACTCTATTGCTTTGCCTATGCTGCGATACCTACCACTTGCTTTATCATGCCTCCCATATTGCCTTGTCAAACCTCTAACCCACCTTGTCCTAGCAAACCGTTGTTTGGCTATGTTAGCGCTTTGCTCAGCCCCTCTTATAGCGTTGTTAGTTGCAGGTGAAGATTGGAGTTTGTTCCATGTTGGAACATGGATTTGTTTGGGATATCACAATATATCTTATTTACTTAATGCATCTATATACTTGGTAAAGGGTGGAAGGCTCGGCCTTATGCCTGGTGTTTTGTTCCACTCTTGCCACCTTAGTTTCTGTCATACCGGTGTTATGTTCCTTGATTTTGCGTTCCTTACACGGTTGGGTTATAATGGGAACCCCTTGACAGTTCACTTTGAATAAAACTCCTCCAGCAAGGCCCAACCTTGGTTTTACCATTTGCACTAACAACCTACTACCTTCCCTTGGGTTCTGTAGACTCAAGGGTCATCTTTATTTTAACCCCCCCCCCCCCGGGCCAGTGCTTCTCTAAGTGTTGGTCTGAACTGAGTAGACTGTGGGGCCACCTCGGGGAAACATGAGGGTTGGTTTTACTCGTAGGATGTCTCATCCGGTGTTGCCCTGAGAACGAGATATGTGCAGCTCCTATCGGGATTGTCGGCGCATCGGGCAGCTTTGCTGGTTTAGTTTTACCATTATCGAAATGTCTTGTAACCGGGATTCCAAGCCTGATTGGGTCTTCCTGGGAGAAGTAATATCCTTCGTTGACCGTGAGAGCTTGTGATGGGCTAAGTTGGGACACCCCTGCAGGGTTTTGAACTTTCTAAAGCCGTGCCCGCGGTTATGGGCAGATGGGAATTTCTTAATGTCCGGTTGTAGAGAACTTGACACTTAACGTAATTAAAATGCATCAACCGCGTGTGTAGCCATGATGGTCTCTTCTCGGCGGGGTCCGAGAAGTGAACACGGTGTTGGAGTTATGCTTGATGTAGGTTGTTATAGGATCACTTCTTGATCATAGTTTCTCGACCATGCCTTGGCTTCTCTTCTCGCTCTCATTTGCGTAAGTTAGCCACCATATATGCTAGTGCTTGCTGCAGCTCCACCTCATACCTTTTCCCTACCTATAAGCTTAAATAGTCTTGATCGCGAGGGTGTGAGATTGCTGAGTCCCCGTGACTCACAGTTTACTTCCAAAACCAGTTGCAGGTGTTGATGAAACCATGCAGATGACGCAACCGAGCTCAAGGAGGAGCTTGATGAAGATCGTGTTTGTTATGTTGTTTCCATTTCTAGTTGATCAGTAGTGGAGCCCAGTTGGGGCGATCGGGGATCTTTGTCGCATTTGGGGTTGTTCTTCATTTTGTTTCCGTAGTCGGACCTTGAGTGTAACTGGATGAATGTAATGTTATTTATGCATTGTGTGACGTGGCGAGTGTAAGCCAACTATGTATCTCTTTCCCTTATTTATTGCATGGGTTGTGTGAAGATTAGCTCACTTGCGACATTGCTTGCAATGCGGTTATGCCTCTAAGTCGTGCTTCGACACGTGGGAGATATAGCCGCATCGTGGGCGTTACAAGTTGGTAATCAGAGCCATCCCCGACTTAGGAGCCCCCTGCTTGATCGAATCGCTGGCGTTGTTGAGTCTAGAAAAATGTTTTGAGTCTTTTAGGATTTATATATATATATATCGGAGAGTAGGATTCTTTTTACTCCTCAGTCCCTTCATCGCTCTGGTGAGGCATCCAGACGTAGAGTTTTGACTCTTCTCTTCTGAAATTTCACTAAAAGAAATTTTGGATCACGCGGGTATCTTGGAATCGTTCCGATGGTTTTGTGACGAGAACATTGTTCTTGGTGCCTCCTGACATTTAGGGGTTGTGGCAGTGTCCCGGGGAGTTGAGCTCCGAAGTGTTGTCGTCACAATTTTATCGTTGCAGTTCTGGAATACCTGAGTTTCGCCGACATCGAAAAACTCTTTTATGCAGTTGTTGGTGAGATAACCTCGACGCCACCCAGTACTGGGGCGGGAGTTCGGGAGTATTGCCATAACCTGTATAACAGATGCTTTTCGAAGGTTGAGGTAAACGATTTCCGAAGGTTTCTTGGTTATGTGTTGAAGGATGGATACATCTGGATGTAGGATTTGCTAGTTTTGGGTGAGATATTATGCTTCCCTTGTATCCCCAACACCTGATTGCATAACCGGGAAAATTTCGGGAGTTTATAAGTGGGAATTCAAGTAGCTCTTAGGATATCTTTCCGACAGTTGTATGATATGATATTGGGGTTCGACGTCTAGTGGTCCGCCTATCCACGGTTGGTTTTACAATGGTCTCGTTGTGTCTTAAAGAGTCCTTGGCTATGCTGACTCAGGGACACTTCGTATGTCATGTGCAATGCCTTGTACATGATGGTGTTGTACGGTCGAGCCCGTGTGGGCCCCACCACGAAAACTTCGGACAAAATCTCTATCATATGTTTGTTCCGGCTTATTTTACAAGTCAATCCTTTGTTTTGTTTTTTAGTTGTGGTATTTGAGTTGCTTCGAAGCCAAATGTTGATTCCATACCTTTCCTAAGCGGTGTTCTCATATTCCTATGTGAATACATATCCTTCTTGATCTTCGAGTTTGCTATCCCAATTTCTTCTGAACCGGTGTGTTTCTCTTCAAGTGGATCCAAACTTTTTCAACATCTGCAAGTTCAACTCTAAGTATTCTCATCGGTGTTTGTTTCATCCGTCCCAAGTTGTCTTTGTTTTTCCCACCCTCCCACCCTTTTTTTTCTTCGAGGACTTGGATTTCTTAATCAAGTATCCATTTTGTCCATGTGAAGTCTCTCCATTCTTTTCCGTCAATGTTCTTATCCGGTGATTCTCATGAAGATGCTCTTCAAGTTCGTCATTCGTCATTCTTTTCCTTCTCCGGTGGATCCAAGTCAAGTTTTTTTGATCATATCCTTTCCTCGTTTCAAATGCCTTCTCATGCCGGTGCACCTCTTAATCATTCACCTCCCGCTATACATTTGTTCCGGAGTGCCAGAGATAGCTCAGAAGATTTGTGTTTCCACTCTGCTTTCATTCAAGCTCTTTCGAGGATGTTCTCTCATTCAAGACATTTAATTCAACCGGCGCAATCTCTCTTTCAAATCGTTCAATGGTGTTTCTTTTGAGTGAGCCCTAACCCACAGGTCTTTTTCCAGGATCTTACCTGACTCTTCTAATTTTCCCGGAGTTACTCTCAAATTCTTTTCCAAGTTGGACGTAAGAATGAATTATCATCAATCATATGTTCTTCTCTAAGATCTTTCAAATTCTTTTCGTTGTTGGTTCAACCTTTCTAATTTCCATTCCGGAGTGCCTCAACAACTCAAGGTGGGGTTTCTCATTGTCATTCTCTGCATTTGAAGACCGAAGAAGAGTTTCTCTGCAATAATATCCGTTCTTTCAAAGATTCGTGATTCTAGCTTGATGCCATACTCTCATAATTGTTTTGATTGCGAGAATTCTTTCCACCTATCCGGAGAAATTCAGGAGTATTTTCAGTTTGATCATCCAGAGCCCATCATCTCAGAATTATTCATCCTCAGCTTCTAGCTCTCATTCTCCAAATCTTACCAGTGCATCGATCAAATATCCTCTAATCAGTTCATGATCTCTTCGTTCTCTTGTATCTAAACTCTCTCATGTATCTTCGTTCATTTGCAAATTCTTACCGGTGATTCATCCCTTTACTTCGTTTGTTTTTCAATTGTTACGGTGGTTCGTGCAAGAGTTCTCGTCATTCGTTATCATATCAATTCATTCGTTCTTTTCAACCCTTCCGGTGGTTCATTAAGACCTTCCCAAGTTTGTGCTATATCTATTTTAATCCTTTCTACGAGAATAAGTAGTATGTCAAATCCGTTGCTTGTCATCAAGTTAAATAGATGAAGGATAAGCATAATGTAATTCTTATTCTTGTTTCATCGAGTGATTAATTCCTTATTCCGGAGGCTCATCAAATTCTCGGTTTCAATTGTTTCATCTTTTCTTTTCCCGGAGTTCCAAGTTTTTCCGCGTTATCTCGTCGCGAAGCTCCTTCTAATCATTGCAAGGCTTCAATCTTATTCTTTTCTTCCTTCTTTTTCGTTTGATCATCCTTTATTACCGGAGTTCTTCATGGAGGCTCAACATGATGGTTCATCAAGGATTTAATTCATTCTCGAAGTGTTTATTGAGATTCCTTTCAGAGGATCCCAAGCATTCTTCATCTTGTAATCCGGAGTGCAATTATTTCTTCCGTATCATTGGAGGTGGTATTATGTCATTCTTGATAATTTGAGTTCATGTTTCATGATTCACATGTTGTTAAGAATGAGGTATTTTAAATCCATCAATCTCCTCGTTGGAGCTATCTTGGGTTATATTTCACCTAAAGCTTTCTCTAAGGATTGTTGCTATTTATGGTGCTCATAAATGACCCAAGTTCTTCATCTATCCCCCCGGTGAAATAAGCTTCTCGTCGCATTGTTCATATCAATCCAATCTATTGTTTCGTTAGTGGCAGAATTTCACCTCATAATTTTGGGATGTTTTCGATAAGCCCACATCAAGCTTACTCTTTTCATTGTTGGTTTTTTCCAACAACTCTGTTCTAGCATTTGTTGTAAGCATGCTCTCTCAAGATCTTGTTTCCCTCCGTTCAATCCATTCCATTCTTTTATTTGTTCCGGAGGCATTGTGATGTTGCTCTCTTCAACCCATCTTCTTGTTTTGTCAGGATCGTGTTCTTTTCGTGCTTATTCTTTTATCCGGAGTGTTGTGACCTCTGCTCAGGTTCTTTCCACCTTATCAAGTCTTGCATCTCTTTTCAACCGGAGTGCTACCCGGATTGGTTCTTCCTTGTTCCTCTTTTCCTAACAGAGTGTTTGCAACTTTGTTCTTCTTTGTTGCATTCTTTCTTTCAATTTGCTCAACCTCTCAAGGTTCTTTGGTTTCATTCCTTTGTCAAAGAATCAACTTAGTTTTACCTTTTCTCTTTCTCTTCCGTTTTTCCCTCCGGTGCCATTCTAGATCTCGGGGCGAGATCCTCTCGTAGTGGTGGTGTGTTGTAACGCCCAAGACCGGAGCTTCAGACGCCTTCCATGTTTTACGAGTTTCGTCTTGTGAGTTGTTGGTTTGTTGCATTCATCGTTGCATCATGTCATCATGCCATCATGTCATCAATCTTTGCATCTCTACTTAACTAAATAAATGGCATGGATCTTTGATCCATTTAAATCGAGGGAATTCACATGATGATTCTCTTTATAACATATCCTCCCGATATTAGGGAGCTATATTAAATATTCCATTTTCGGAATCACCCATGAACACACTTGCAAATAATCACATGTCTTTTCTGCTTCGAGTTTGCTCCTCAAACTTCACCCATAAATTATTTTATCTTTTTTCGGAGGTGTACCAAAAATCTCAACATTTTGGGACCTTTCTAACGCCCACTTCTTATTCAAACTCATTTGAATTTAATTCAAACGAGTTCCAATCCAAACTTTGTACACATGCCCATTTATACTTGGATCAAGATCATTATTGCGAGTCCAGTAAAATTATCCCCATGCCCAGTTTCCACCCCCTACCTTCTCTTTTCTATTTTGTTTTAAAATGGGAAAAGAGAGATATTTAGAGAGAGAGGCGGCCTGCACCCTTGCCAGGCCTGCACCACTGCCCACCTGGGCCTCCCAACGTCCCGCAGCCGCACCAGTTGGCCAAGGCCCAGCTGGCGCCCTCCAGCAGACCTCCCACGCCGGCCCAA
Source organism: Triticum urartu (assembly GCF_003073215.2). Taxonomy (NCBI): domain Eukaryota; kingdom Viridiplantae; phylum Streptophyta; class Magnoliopsida; order Poales; family Poaceae; genus Triticum; species Triticum urartu. The sequence continues at coordinate 566,346,337 of NC_053026.1, read as the reverse complement.
CCTCCCTGGCCCACTCCCTCCTAACCCTACCCGATCTCCCTCTCCCTCGATTCCTTCCCTCCGCTGCCAGGAGAGGAGACACCGCGCTCGATCCCCATCTCGTTTGAACCTCCCTGTCTCCTCGACCCCCCTTGCTCTCTGCCTCACCTTCTCTCTCGCACACACGCATTGGGCCAGGAGCCTCTCTCTCGATCCCTCCAGGCCCCGACCTCCACCTGCGCCAGCGATCTCCATGCCTCCCCATCATCATCCCCGACAGGGAGACGGCGCCAAGCTCCGCCCCTGCAGCTTCTCCTCCTCCGCCAGGAGCCTGCGGAGCCGGGCAGCCATTCCATCATCGTGCCCGTTCCCCAACTCTGCCTTCGTCGCCGTCAGCCGGTGCAGCAGCTCGGCCCCGACCTGCGCAGCCAGGCGCCTCCGCCTCTCCTCTGCCCCCGCATCACGTTCTCCCGTGCTCGACGCCACAGGCGCACCAAGACCTCGGATTCACCAAGTTCCCACGACGACGAGTGTGACCCTTCAGATGCGCCAAGTTCGTCTACACAAAAACGCCAAGAACCACTCATGTCGTCAAGACCCGCAAGTCGGACCCCGAACGATTGACGTCTCGTGGACCGTGTACAACTGCTGTCGCCCCGAAGACGTTGGAGTCATCAAGTACCTCTCCAAACAAATGTGAATGACTACCGTCGCAAGAACGAGACCGGAAAGTCCGAAGACCCCAAGTACCACAACAACGATGACATGAACGTCTACGGAAACTCGTGCAACGATAAACATGTACCACTACCGTCGCCAAGATCGTGAGAACCTCTACCGTCGACCCTTGAGCGTGCGAGAACGACTACTTCCACTACCATCGTCGCGAGAACATCTACTTCCTCTACTTGGCACCGAACGAGAACCATTCCGTTCCGAAAAGGCATGCTTCGAAGGTATAACCTCGAGACGACGTCCGTGAACGAATGCTTGCGATGTTTGAGATGCTCGTGTTTGCACCGTGTCCAAATTGTCACTCGTTTCCTTGTCACCAACTCGTGGGACACCCGGTAACCGGGATCACCCCACCATCTTTTGCATGCTCCTGCCACACTTTCTTTTGCACCGACGTCTCGATGAGTAGTCCGAACCGGAACGTTGTCGTGGCACCGTTTCGTTATCGTTGCCGTGGCACCCCTTTTCATTTCCGCCACGATGACAGAATGTTTCATAATGCTCTTATCAACATTTTCATAATTATTTCATAAAACTTGCACATGTCATTCGCATCATGATAATAACATTTAAATGTTTAAAATTGTTGTTGCACCAAATTGATAAATGCATATGGGGATTTACCAGAATCGTTGTTTGTTGTTCCGGCCTCATTTAAACTTGCCTAGTTAGGTTGTTTTCATATGCTTCACCCCCTTGCCATGTTAATCAACATTTAATATTGTTGCGTACATAAACGAGATCATACTAAATAACTTGAATGTGGTGTTCCGTCAATATGCAACTCGTTGCATATTGAGCTCCACTTAATTTGTAGGATTGTTTGTGCACTTTGCCATGTCATGTATCTTTAAACCGGACATGCATCATACTTGGTTTCACATCATGCCATGTTTATGTGGTGGTTGTTTACTATGTTGTTTGCTTCTTTCCGGTATTGCTTCTTCGGGTTAGTTCCGATAACGCCGCGTTTGTGAGGATTCGCTCGACTCCGTCTGTTTGTCTTCTTCATGGACTCGTTCTTCTTCCTTGGTCAGGCAAGATGACCATACCCTCGAAATCACTTCTATCTTTGCTTGCTAGTTGCTCGCACTATTGCTTTACCTGTGCTGCGATACCTACCACTTGCTTTATCATGCCTCCCATATTGCCTTGTCAAACCTCTAACCCACCTTGTCCTAGCATATCGTTGTTTGGCTATGTTACCGCTTTGCTTAGCCCCTCTTATAGTGTTGTTAGTTGCAGGTGAAGATTGGAGTTTGTTCCATGTTGGAACATGGATTTGTTTGGGATATCACAATATATCTTATTTACTTAATGCATCTATATACTTGGTAAAGGGTGGAAGGCTCGGCCTTATGCCTGGTGTTTTGTTCCACTCTTGCCGCCTTAGTTTCCGTCATACCGGTGTTATGTTCCTTGATTTTGCGTTCCTTCCACGGTTGGGTTATAATGGGAACCCCTTGACAGTTCGCTTTGAATAAAACTCCTCCAGCAAGGCCCAACCTTGGTTTTACCATTTGCACTAACAACTTACCACCTTCCCTTGGGTTCTGCAGACTCAAGGGTCATCTTTATTTTAACCCCCCCCCCCCCGGGCCAGTGCTTCTCTAAGTGTTGGTCCGAACTGAGTAGACTGCGGGGCCACCTCGGGGAAACTTGAGGGTTGGTTTTACCCGTAGGATGTCTCATCCGGTGTTGCCCTGAGAACGAGATATGTGCAGCTCCTATCGAGATTGTCGGTGCATCGGGCGGCTTTGCTGGTTTAGTTTTACCACTATCGAAATGTCTTGTAACCGGGATTCCGAGCCTGATCGAGTCTTCCTGGGAGAATGAATATCCTTCATTGACCGTGAGAGCTTGTGATGGGCTAAGTTGGGACACCCCTGCAGGGTTTTGAACTTTCGAAAGCCGTGCCCGCGGTTATGGGCAAATGGGAATTTGTTAATGTCCGGTTGTAGAGAACTTGACACTTAACGTAATTAAAATGCATCAACCGCGTGTGTAGCCGTGATGGTCTCTTCTCGGCGGGGTCCGGCAAGTGAACACGGTGTTGGAGTTATGCTTGACGTAGGTTGTTCTAGGATCACTTCTTGATCATAGTTTCTCGACCATGCCTTGGCTTCTCTTCTCGCTCTCATTTGCATAAGTTAGCCACCATATATGCTAGTGCTTGCTGCAGCTCCACCTCATACATTTTCCCTACCTATAAGCTTAAATAGTCTTGATCGCAAGGGTGTGAGATTGTTGAGTCCCCGTGACTCACATTTACTTCCAAAACCAGTTGCAGGTGTCGATGAAACCATGCAGATGACGCAACCGAGCTCAAGGAGGAGCTTGATGAAGATCATGTTTGTTATGTTGTTTCCATTTCCAGTTGATCAGTAGTGGAGTCCAGTTGGGGCGATCGGGGATCTTTGTCGCATTTGGGGTTGTTCTTCATTTTGGTTCCGTAGTCGGACCTTGAGTGTAACTGGATGAATGTAATGTTATTTATGCATTGTGTGACGTGGCGAGTGTAAGCCAACTATGTATCTCTTTCCCTTATTTATTACATGGGTTGTGTGAAGATTACCTCACTTGCGACATTGCTTGCAATGCAGTTTTGCCTCTAAGTCGTGCTTCGACACGTGGGAGATATAGCCGCATTGTGGGCGTTACATTCGTGATGAACTATAATATGCAAGGGATGAATAAGACAATCCCCGAGCTCTTCGCAATGCTAAAGGCAGCGGAGGTAGAAATCAAGAAGGAGCATCAAGTTATGATGGTCAACAAGACCACCAGTTTCAAGAAAAATGGTAAAGGGAAGAAGAAGGGGAACTTCAAGAAGAACAACAAACAAGTTGCTACTCAGGAGAAGAAACCCATGTCTGGACCTAAGCCTGAGACTGAGTGCTTCTACTGCAAACAGATTGGTCACTTGAAGCGGAACTGCCCCAAGTATTTGGCGGATAAGAAGGATGGCAAGGTGAACAAAGGTATATATGATATACATGTTATTGATGCATACCTTACCAGAGCTCGCAGTAGCACCTGGGTATTTGATACTGGTTCTTTTGCTAATATTTGCAACTCGAAATAGGGACTACGGATTAAGCAGAGACTGGCTAAGGACGAGGTGACGATGCGCGTGGGAAATGATTCCAAAGTCGATGTGATCGCCGTCGGCATGCTACCTCTACATCTACCTTCGGGATTAGTTTTAGACCTGAATAATTATTATTTGGTGCCAGCGTTGAGCATGAACATTATATCTGGATCTTGTTTAATGCGAGATGGTTATTCATTTAAATCTGAGAATAATGGTTGTTCTATTTATATGGGTAATATCTTTTATGGTCATGCACCCTTGAAGAGTGGTCTATTTGTGTTAAATCTCGATAGTAGTGACACACATATTCATAATGTTGAAGCCAAAAGATGCAGAGTTAATAATGATAGTGCAACTTATTTGTGGCACTGTCGTTTGGGTCATATTGGTGTAAAGCGCATGAAGAAACTCCATACTGATGGACTTTTGGAATCACTTGATTATGAATCACTTGGTGCTTGCGAACCATGCCTCATGGGCAAGATGACTAAAACGCCATTCTCTGGAACAATGGAGCGAGCAACAGATTTGTTGGAAATCATACATACTGATGTATGTGGTCCAATGAATATTGAGGCTCGCGGCGGGTATCGTTATTTTCTCACCTTCACAGATGATTTAAGAACATATGGGTATATCTACTTAATGAAACATAAGTCTGAAACATTTGAAAAGTTCAAATAATTTCAGAGTGAAGTGGAAAATCATCGTAACAAGAAAATAAAGTTTCTACGATCTGATCGTGGAGGAGAATATTTGAGCTTTAGTTTCGCAACTCACGCCACCTGGAACACCACAGCGTAATGGTGTGTCCAAACGTCGTAATCGTACCTTACTAGATATGGTGCGATCCATGATGTCTCTTGCTGATTTACCGCTATCATTTTGGGGTTGTGCTTTAGAGACGGCTACATTCACGTTAAATAGGACACCATCTAAATCCGTAGAGACAACTCCTTATGAACTATGGTTTGGCAAGAAACCAAAGTTGTCGTTTCTTAAAATTTGGGGTTGCGATGCTTATGTGAAAAAGCTTCAACCTGATAAGCTCGAACCCAAGTCGGAGAAATGTGTCTTCATAGGATACCCAAAAGAAACAATTGGGTACACCTTCTATCACAGATCTGAAGGCAAGACTTTTGTTGCTAAGAATGGATCCTTTCTAGAGAAGGAGTTTCTCTCGAAAGAAGTGAGTGGGAGGAAAGTTGAACTTGATGAGGTAACTGTACCTGCTCCCTTATTGGAAAGTAGTTCATCACAGAAACCGGTTCCTGTGATACCGACAATAATTAGTGAGGAAGCTAATGATGATGATCATGAAACTTCAGATCAAGTTACTACCGAACCTCGTAGGTCAACCAGAGTAAGATCCGCACCAGAGTGGTACGGTAATCCTGTTCTGGAGGTCATGTTGCTAGACCATGACGATCCTACGAACTATGAGGAAGCGATGATGAGCCCAGATTCCGCAAAATGGTTTGAGGCCATGAAATCTGAGATGGGATCCATGTATGAGAACAAAGTGTGGACTTTGGTTGACTTTCCCGATGATCGGCAAGCCATCAAGAATAAATGGATCTTCAAGAAGAAGACAGACACTGATGGTAATGCTACTGTCTACAAAGCTCGACTTGTTGCAAAAGGTTTTCGACAAGTTCAAGGAGTTGACTACGATGAGACCTTCTCACCTGTAGCGATGCTTAAGTCCGTCCGAATCATGTTAGCTATTGCCGCATTTTATGATTATGAAATTTGGCAAATGGATGTAAGGACTGCATCCCTAAATAGATTTCTGGAAGAAGAGTTGTATATGATGCAACCTGAAGGTCTTATCGATCCAAAAGGTACTAACAAAGTGTGCAAGCTCCAGCGATCCATTTATGGACTGGTGCAAGCTTCTCAGAGTTGGAATAAACGCTTTGATAGTGTGATCAAAGCATATGGTTTTATACATACTTTTGGAGAAGCCTGTATTTACAAGAAAGTGAGTGGGAGCTCTGTAGCATTTCTAATATTATATGTGGATGACATATTGTTGATTGGAAATTATATAGAATTTCTGGATAGCATAAAAGGATACTTGAATAAGAGTTTTTCAATGAAGGACCTCAGTGAAGCTTCTTACATGTTGGGCATCAAGATCTATAGAGATAGATCAAGACGCTTAATTGGACTTTCACAAAGCACATACCTTGACAAAGTTTTGAAGAAGTTCAAAATGGATCAGGCAAAGAAAGGGTTCTTGCCTGTATTACAAGGTGTGAAGTTGAGTAAGAGTCAATGCCCGACCACTGCAAAAGATAGAGAGAAAATGAAAGATGTTCCCTCTTCAGCCATAGGCTCTACCATGTATGCAATGTTGTGTACCAGACCTGATGTGTGCCTTGCTATTAGTTTAGCAGGGAGGTAACAAAGTAATCCAGGAGTGGATCACTGGACAGTGGCCAAGAACATCCTAAAGTACCTGAAAAGGACTAAGGATATGTTTCTCGTTTATGGAGGTGACAAAGAGCTCATCGTAAATGGTTACGTTGATGCAAACTTTGACACTGATCCGGACGATTCTAAATCGCAAACCGGATACGTGTTTATATTGAACGGTGGAGCTGCCAGTTGGAGCAGTTCTAAACAGAGCGTCGTTGCGGGATCTTCATGTGAAGCGGAGTACATTGCTGCTTCGGAAGCAGCAAATGAAGGAGTCTGGATGAAGGAGTTCATATCCGATCTAGGTGTCATACCTAGTGTATCGGGTCCAATGAAAATCTTTTGTGACAATACTAGTGCAATTGCCTTGGCAAAGGAATCCAGATTTCACAAGAGAACCAAGCACATCAAGAGACGCTTCAACTCCATCCGGGATCAAGTCCAGGTGGGATACATAGAGATTTATTTCCTTATATCATGATAAATGTTTATTATTCATGCTAGAATTGTATTAACCGGAAACATGATACATGTGTGAGTACATAGACAAACAGAGTGTCACTAGTATGCCTCTACTTGACTAGCTCGTTGATCAAAGATGGTTACGTTTCCTAGCCATAGACATAAGTTGTCATTTCATTAACGAGATCACATCATTAGGAGAATGATGTGATTGACTTGACCCATTCCGTTAGCTTAGCACTTAATCGTTTAGTATGTTGCTATTGCTTTCTTCATGACTTATACATGTTCCTATGACTATGAGATTATGCAACTCCCGTTTATCGGAGGAACACTTTGTGTGCTACCAAATGTCACAACGTAGCTGGGTGATTATAAAGGTGCTCTACAGGTGTCTCCGAAGGTACTTGTTGAGTTGGCGTATTTCGAGATTAGGATTTGTCACTCCGATTGTCGGAGAGGTATCTCTGGGCCCACTCAGTAATGCACATCACTATAAGCCTTGCAAGCATTGTAACTAATGAGTTAGTTGCGGGATGATGTATTACGGAACAAGTAAAGAGACTTGCCGGTAACGAGATTGAACTAGGTATTGAGATACCGAAGATCGAATATCGGGCAAGTAACATACCAATGACAAAGGGAACAACGTATGTTGTTATGCGGTTTGACCGATAAAGATCTTCGTTGAATATGTGGGAGCCAATATGAGCATCCAGGTTCCGCTATTGGTTATTGACCGAAGACGTGTCTTGGTCATGTCTACATAGTTCTCGAACCCGTAGGGTCCGCACGCTTAAAGTTTGATGACGATCGGTATTATGAGTTTTTTTGTTTCAATGTACCGAAGGTAGTTCGGAGTCCCGGATATGATCATGGACATGACGAGGAGTCTCGAAATGGTCGAGATGTAAAGATCGATATATTGGACGACTATGTTCGGACACCAGAAAGGTTTCGGACATATACCGGAGTACCGGGGGGTTACCGGAACCCCCCGGGGGGCTTAATGGGCCTATATGGGCCTTAGTGGAAATAGAGGGCAGCAAGGGAAGTGTGGACCCCCCCCCCAGGCCCAAACTGAATTGGTTTAGGGCAAGGGGCCGGCCCCCTCTTTCCTTCTCCTTCTCTCCCTTTCCTTCCCCCTCTCCTACTCCTACTAGGAAAGGGAGGAGTCCTACTCCTAGTGGGAGTAGGACTCCTCCTCTTGGCGCGCCTCTCCCTGGCCGTCCACCTCCTCCCCTTGCTCCTTTATATACGGGGGTAGTGGGGCACCCCATAGACACAACAATTGATCATTGATCTCTTAGCCGTGTGCGGTGCCCCCTCCACCATAATCCACCTCGATCATATCGTAGCGGTGCTTAGGCAAAGCCCTGTGTCGGTAGCATCATCATCACCGTCACCACGCCATCGTGCTGACGAAACTCTCCTGTGAAGCTTTGCTGGATCGGAGCTCGCGGGACGTCATCAAGTTGAACGTGTGCAGAACTCGGAGGTGGCGTGCGTTCGGTACTTGGATTGGTCGGATCGTGAAGACGTACGACTACATCAACCGCGTTGTGCTAACGCTTCCAGATTCGGTCTATGAGGGTATGTGGACACACTCTCCCCTATCGTTGCTATGCATCACCATGATCCTGTGTGTGCGTAGGAATTTTTTTGAAATTACTATGTTCCGCAACATCTCCCAACTAGGAGCACTGGTTTGCGCTAGAGCATGAGGAGGAGCGCCGCCTCGGTGCCCACATCAACCACAAAGTTCCACCATCGCCCATGCGAGTAAAGCTGGAGGAAGAGCAGGCGGAGGCGGAGCCAAGCCGCCCTCGAGGAGGCCCTACAACACGCGCTGGAGGGGAGCAGCCTCGAGGAGGACACCCATTGGGATGGGCTGGAGCAAGCCCTTGCTTTGTCCGCGACGGGGGACTCCATCCACGGCACCCCTGTTCGTGCCAGCACCGCCGCCGACGCCGCCCACGTCGAGCCAGGGCCGAGCCGGAGCCAAAACACGAGCCAAGGCCCACTCCAAAGCGGTCACCGCCACCCCCCACTAGGCCCGAGGAGTCCTATTTGTGGACTGGTGAGCTCCGTGAATGGGTGAGGGTGTCTCCTTCCTACTTCGCCTCCATGCTAGAAAAGGAGGCGGCCCACCTTGAGCGCTGGAAGGCGCATTGGATCGTGAAGGAGGGGGCCGACATCGAGCAGCAGATGCGCCGGGAGAAGCTGCTGCACCGTGGGGAGGAGGAGGAGGAGCGCGTCCGTCTCGCCGCAATGCCGCCGTCGCAGCAGACGTCAGAGGAGGCTGCACTAGTGGCCTATCAAGTCGCGTTTGGTTGGGCCGGGCCGCCTCCCGTCTTCATCGACCTCACCGGAGGCGATGACGATGACGTCAAGGGAAAGGGCAATGGCAAGGCAGTCTACTAGGGCTGTGTGTGGCGTTTATTAGGTTTTTTAATGTTTAGTTATGTTTAAGTGGACTTTGGTCGGCGTTTGACCGGCCATTTATGTATAATTATGCTTAATTAAGTCAGTTTCGACCATGTCGGTAAAAATAGGTATGCCTCTCGCTGGGTGCACCTGCCAGCACAAATGAAAAGCGGACGCGCATGTCCACCTGGCCGACCCAAATGGACAAAGCGCGTGTCCATTTTGGGTGAGCACGTTGAAGTTGCTCTAACTCTAGTTCGGTGCAATGCCCCTGCCGTCGCTGCACTTGCACAGTTGCCTCATTGCAAACCCTATTTGGCGCTGCTGGCGCCCATTGTAGGGCATTTTGCTAATGGGGGCCTTCAGCGCACGCCCTCTGCGCAATTTTGGGCCGGCCCAGTTCCTTCCATTCCCTTCTCTTTTTCTGTAAAAATGGAAAAAAAGAGTGCAACGAAGGATTCAAACCTGCGACCTATACATAGGGTAGCAACGCTGCAACTACTTGTGACAACCCATCCCATGTGACAGGTAGCTCATTTATCTCCTTCTATTCTTTCACCAAATCACGACCGGTTTTCTTTTTCTTTCTTATCTTTTTTTTGTTTCCTTTTCTTTTGCAAATGCATGAACTTTTCTCAATTTTTGCCAAAAAATTAAAATTGATGAACACTTTTTTAGATTTGCGAACTTCTGTCAGAATCGATGAACTTTTTCAAATTTGATGATTTTTTTCAAATCTGATGATTTTTTTAAATTTGACAAACTTTAATTTGGTGAACATTTTTTAAATTTTATGAACTTTTTTCAAATTCGATGAACACTTTTTTAGATTTGTGACCTTCTGTCAGAATCGATGAAATTTTTCAAATTTGATGATTTTTTTAAAAAATTTATGATTTTTTTAAATTTTGACAAACTTTAATTTGGTGATTTTTTTTAAATTTTATGAACTTTTTTCAAATTCGATGACCTTTTTTGAAAATTGATTAACTTTTTTTCAAATTTGAGAAACATTTTTCAAAATCGCTGAAGTTTTTATCAAAATTGATGAACCTTTCTCAATTTCGATGAACGTTTTTCAGTTTTGATTTTTTTTCTGTTAAAAATATGTGATCATTTATCAAATTTGATGAACGTCTTTGCAAAATCGATGAACTTGTTTTGACAATCAAAGACCTTTTTTCAAAATCATGATCTTTTTTCCAATTAATTCAAAAAAGTGGTACAATAGATGAATAAAATAGCACTGCAGCCTTGTTCTTATGCGTTTGCCTCTGTTACTAATCAACAACGGCAAGTAGCTCGTGTGACTGGTGGCACCTGTATGTTAACACGATGTGATGAGTTCAAATCCTGTAGAGAGCAGTATTATTTACCTTTTTTGGTCAGGTTTCTGCGTTCACTGGTCACAACGGCTCGTGGGCTGGGCCAGCACGGGGCACTGCCAGGAGCGCGAACGGGCGCCTGCAGCGCCGTATAGGAGCTCCCCGCCTCATTTGGTTTCATGGGATCTTGGGGAGATTCCTACCTATTCCTTGGGCCGAGAAACCAAGTAGTACTAATTTATCCCCGGACGATATGCGAGCGCATTTGGTGGCCCACGAGATCGGGGCAGCCCTACCCTATCCACGACTTTTCACTGGGTCAGGCTTCCATGCCCCACGGGGTTGGGGAGGGAACCCTCGTCGCTTGGTCTCGCGAACAAGAGGCATGCAGTTATGTCCGCCGGACAAACACGCGTGCGATGGCCACAAGAACCTGACGATATAGGATGTGGCAGGTGCATGGCGTGCTTGATCCTCGGAGAAATAAATCCCCACCCCATCGAGGCCCCCAAATGGTAAAGCAAATCTTCCACATGGTTTTAATTTTGTCAAGAATATTTCGACCACGGCCTTTCTTCCGCGGGAGTATCTCCCCTAGCAACCAAACATAACCCTCGTCCACTGTCACGATGTGCTAACTGGGGTTCCTATCGAGATGTTGCCCTCGTCTACATTGTTGTGCAAACAAATTTATCGCTAACTCCCAACCACTACTGACTGGAGGTGGCTGAACCGAGCACTTGGTCAAGCGCTCAGTCCTGGTCGAACCGCAGGCTATGCTCAGCTCGTTACACAAAGGCGGCGGCTGCCGTACCTTGTCCTATGGGTAAGAAAGAACCAACAAGGAACTAATCTTGCTTTTTAGATCACTAATACATACCATTCCCTTTCCTAATTTCTGGATCCTTGTGTTGAACTCAGCATGCAGACACAACGTTCCTACCTATGCAAAGCTAACACCGATCGACGTCGCGAGGATTCTTATAAACATTGCCGATCTTCATCGTCTTGCTCCCTTATTGACCACGGACTCCTCTTGCCTGCAAACATGGAGGGCGACTCATTAGGTTCTATGCTCTCACAATTGGGTTGAGAATTCTAGAAGAATTAATAGTCAATAAAATAAGGCACTTGGTCATGTGGTTGGATCGCAGAAGTTCCTAGTGGTAGTGGACACTGTGATCAGTGGAGTAAGAAAACGAAGAGGAGGCAGAATGAGTACATGCTTAATGGTGATTATTGGTGGAAGTGGAAGAGGGACAACTGAACATAAACCAAGTGAACTAAACAAACCATGCGGGTGCAGTGCAAAGCATGTTGCTTGTCCCCTCCTGTGGATAGGTTTCATGTTAAAAAAAGATATTGAGGATGAGTCTCTTAGGGCAACTCTAACCGATAGCCTATCCGACGCTAAGGAAGGATAAATTAGGCTATCCACCCTTAGCTGATCCCCTAAAACGGTCCGTGGAGGATAAATTATCCTCCCCCGCCGAAAAAATCCCCCCAATCTCCCTAAATATTCTCACTGCACGCTCAATGAGGAAAAGTGGTGCCTCCTCTCTCCCGCCTCCTCTTTCCCGTCGCAGCCGCCTCCACGCCTCGCCGCCACCACCGATGACCGAACCAGCCGCCGGAATGGATACCCCGGACCCCGTCGCCAGCCCGCCGTCCACTGCTGCCGACTTGTGATAACCCACAAGTATAGGGGATCGCAACAGTTTTCGAGGGTACAGTATTCAACCCAAATTTATTGATTCGACACAAGGGGAGCCAAAGAATATTCTCAAGTATTAGCAGCTGAGTTGTCAATTCAACCACACCTGGAAACTTAATATCTGCAGCAAAGTGTTTAGTAGCAAAGTAATATGATAGTAGTGGTAATAGTGATAAAAGGTAACTTTGGCAAAAGTAATATTTTTGGTGTTTTGTAGTTATGATAACAATAGCAACGGGAAAGTAAATAAGCGAAGAACAATATATGGAAAGCTCGTAGGCAATGGATCGGTGATGGAGAATTATGCCGGATGCAGTTCATCATGTAACAGTCATAACCTAGGGTGACACAGAACTAGCTCATGTTCATCAATGTAATGTAGGCATGTATTCCGAATATAGTCATACGTGCTTATGGAAAAGAACTTGCATGAAATCTTTTGTCCTACCCTCCCGTGGCAGCGGGGTCCTATCGAAAACTAAGGGATATTAAGGCCTCCTTTTAATAGAGTACCGGACCAAAGCATTAACACATAGTGAATACATGAACTCCTCAAACTACGGTCATCACCGGTAAGTATCCCAATTATTGTCACTTTGGGGTTAACGGATCATAACACATAATAGGTGACTATAGACTTGCAAGATAGGATCAAGAACTCTCATATATTGATGAAAACATAATATGTTCAGATCTGAAATCATGGCACTCGGGCCCTAGTGACAAGCATTAAGCGCAGCAAAGTCATAGCAACATCAATCTCAGAACATAGTGGACACTAGGGATCAAACCCTAACAAAACTAACTCGATTACATGATAAATCTCATCCAACCCATCACCGTCCAGCAAGCCTACTATGGAATTACCGGAGGAACACTTTGTGTGCTACCAAATGTCACAACGTAACTGGGTGATTATAAAGGTGCTCTACAGGTGTCTCCGAAGGTACTTGTTGAGTTGGCGTATTTCGAGATTAGGATTTGTCACTCCGATTGTCGGAGAGGTATCTCTGGGCCCACTCGGTAATGCACATCACTATAAGCCTTGCAAGCATTGTAACTAATGAGTTAGTTGCGGGATGATGTATTACGGAACAAGTAAAGAGACTTGCCGGTAACGAGATTGAACTAGGTATTGAGATACCGACGATCGAATCTCGGGCAAGTAACATACCGATGACAAAGGGAACAACGTATGTTGTTATGCGGTTTGATCGATAAAGATATTCATAGAATATGTGGGAGCCAATATGAGCATCCAGGTTCCGCTATTGGTTATTGACCGGAGACGTGTCTCGGTCATGTCTACATAGTTCTCGAACCCGTAGGGTCCGCACGCTTAAAGTTCGGTGACGATCGGTATTATGAGTTTTTGTGTTTTGATGTACCAAAGGTAGTTTGCAGTCCCGGATATGATCATGGACATGGCGAGGAGTCTCGAAATGGTCGAGATGTAAAGATCGATATATTGGACGACTATGTTCGGACACCAGAAAGATTCCAGAAGGTTTCAGACATATACCGGAGTACCGGGGGGTTACCGGAACCCCCGGGGGGCTTAATGGGCCTACATGGGCCTTAGTGGAAATAGAGGACAGCAAGGGAAGTGTGGGGCGCGCCCCCAAGGCCCAAACCGAATTGGTTTAGGGCAAGGGGGTCGGCCCCCTCTTTCCTTCTCCTCCTCTCCCTTTCCTTCCCCCTCTCCTACTCCTACTAGGAAAGGATGGAGTCCTACTCCTAGTGGGAGTAGGACTCCCCCTCTTGGAGTCATAGCAACATTAATCTCAGAACATAGTGGACACTAGGGATCAAACCCTAACAAAACTAACTCGATTACATGATAAATCTCATCCAACCCATCACCGTCCAGCAAGCCTATTATGGAATTACTCACACACAGAGGTGAGCATCATGAAATTGGTGATGTAGGATGGTTGATGATGACGTTGGTGACGGATTCCCCTCTCCGAAGCCCCGAACGGACTCCAGATCAGCCCTCCCGGGAGAGTTTAGGGCTTGGCGACGGCTCCGTATCGTAAAACGCGATGAATCCTTCTTCCTCGGTTTTTTCTCCCCGAAAGTGAATATATGGAGTCCAGGTTGAGGTCGGTGGAGCGTCAGAGGGCCCACAAGGCAGGGGCACGCCTAGGGGGGCAGGCACGCCCCCACCCTCGTGGACAGGTGGGGCACCCCCTGACGTGGATCTTCCTTCCATTATTGATTATATATTCCAAAATAATGCTCCGTTGATTTTCAGGTCATTCCATTAGAGTCCAAAACAAGGGCAAATGTGTTTGGAAAAGTAGATACGACGGAGACGTATCAACTTGTCACCATCGGAAACGACCATCGCACCATTGCCCGCACTTCAGAAGAGCTTGGGGATAAAAAAGTCCACCAAGTTCAAGCTCCAGCTCCAACCGCAACAATGGCCGCCGGGTTGGTGAGCGCCTCTCCGGCGATGCCCCCCCTCGCTCCTCCCACGACCAAATGATCAAGAAAACCGATGGCAGCGGCATCGGCACTCGCCGCGGAGGCCGCGAAGAGGAAGAAGAAAAGGCCGCAACGGTGTCCCGCCCAGAGATGGCGTCTCATGCATCACCTCTGGTGACACCTACCAGCACTGCTCCGGCACGTTCGATAGTGACAGCCGGCAAGAAAGGTCGCGGCTGCCAAGTGTTCGACGAAATGCCTACAAGGTAAAGAAAACTTCAACATTTTTGGCCGATCTATGATTGTTGGTATCCGATGTGATGTAGTTGGTTGTTTCTTTGTCATAGGGCAGAGATGAACACGACTGAAATTTTTGCATCTTTGGAGTCCTCAGTGCCGGTGGGGCTTGATGAGCTCAACTATGACTCCATTTGGAATGATTCGAAGGCGGCCACCGAAGAGACTAAGCAAGAGGAGTTGACCGAGGAAGAAGAGGAGGTGGCCGATTAAGAAGAGGAAGTTGTGGAGGTAACTGAAGCAAGCACGCAACCGTCAAGGTCACACACCGCCGACTACACTCAAGTTGAAGATGTTGCTCTATGCTATTTTTGGATGAACATCTCCATCAATGCAACGATTAGAACGGATCAAACCAAGACTATTTTTTGGGAGAGAATCACGGAATACTACAACAACTCCGTGGAGATGACCTCAAGCCATACTCAAGGATCTCTTGGGCATCGTTAGAGCACCATTAATGCCAATGGAACCAATGGTCTGGTTGCATTGACCAAGCGAATCATGCACCACCGAGCAGTGTGCAAGTGGCGGAATGTGGCCCCTACATCCAAGAACTATCAAGCATAGGAACACGAGGTTCATCCACAAGTCTTCATGTTGCATCGTTGCTATAAAGAGCTATGCAAGAATGAGAAGTGGATCGAAAGAGTTTTGGTGACCACTCCAAAGAGATCAAGGTTGAGGACATCCGTTAGGAGGATGACAAGGTTGATGAAGATGCCAACAATAGACCAATGGGAATAAAATTGCAAAGAAAGAAAGAAGTGCAATGCGTTTGGTGGCACATACAAAGAAGAACTTGTGGCCATGATTGAGGCCAAGAAGGTGTTGGCGTCCGGCGCAAAGCAGAGACGATGGTGAGGTGTAATGAGCTCAAGTTGTTGGACGATGAGAAATGGAAGGCCAAGCAAGTGGCCGAAGAGAGAAATTGAAGGCGGAGGAGCATAGACTTGCACTTGAGGAGGAGAGGATCCGTGATGCCAAGAAGGTCCAAAATGTGCTATCATGCTCATGAATCCAAACACAATGGCCGGAATCGCAAGAAAGTATTGGGAGCTCACTCGCGGGGAGGTCTTGACCCAAGTGGAATCCTCTCATAAGAATGATGGTGGTAGTGGTGGTGATGGTGATGGTGGTGGTGGTGGTGACGGTATCAGTGGCCGAGAGGATTGTGGTGGTGACGACGGTGATGTTTTCCTCAGAGACCACCTCGTTTGAGTTTGAGCATGCCAATAATGGGCTCGATCCACAATATATACATGTTATGTTTGTGATAATTTGGGATCAAACATTTGTCTTTGAAGTTACGCCTTCTGGATGAACTATGCATGTTTTAATTTGAAAAACGCAACGATGAAACTATATATTATGACAGTTATGTTGTGCATGTTTTAATTTGAATGTTCTTATGATATATATTGTGTAGTGTTTGAAATTCATGCGGCTAGGACATAACTATTGGGGAACGTAGTAATTTCAAAATTTTCCTACGCACACGCAAGATCATGGTGATGCATAGCAACGAGAGGGGAGAGTGTTGTCCACGTACCCTCGTAGACCTAAAGCGGAAGCGTTAGCACAACGCGGTTGATGTAGTCGTACGTCTTCACGATCCGACCGATCCAAGTACCGAACGCACGGCACCTCCGAGTTTAGCACACGTTCAGCTCGATGACGTCCCTCGAACTCCGATCCAGCCGAGTGTTGAGGGAGAGTTTTGTCAGCACGACAGTGTGGTGATGATGATGTTGTTCTACCAATGCAGGGCTTCGCCTAAGCACCGCTACGATATGATCGAGGTGGATTATGGTGGAGGGGGGCACCGCACACGGCTAAGAGATCAAGAGATCAATTGTTGTGTCTTTGGGGTGCCCCCTACCCCCGTATATAAAGGAGTGGAGGAGGGGAGGGCCGGCCCTCTCTATGGCGCGCCCTAGGGGAGTCCTACTCCCACCGGGAGTAGGATTCCCCCTTTCCTAGTAGAACTAGGAGCCCTTCCAAGTAGTAGGAGTAGGAGGGAAGGAAAGCGAAGGGAAAAGGAGAAGGAAGGAAGGGGCGCCCCCCTCCCTAGTCCAATTCAGACCAGCCCATGGGGAGGGGTGCGGCCACCCTTTGAGGCCTTTCTCTCCTTTCCCGTATGGCCCATTAAGGCCTAATACGAATTCCCGTAACTCCCCGGTACTCCCGAAAATACCCGAATCACTCGGAACCTTTCCGATGTCCGAATATAGTCGTCCAATATATCGATCTTTACGTCTCGACCATTTCGAGACTCCTCGTCATGTCCCCGATCTCATCCGGGACTCCAAACTCCTTCGGTACATCAAAACACATAAACTCATAATATAACCGTCATCGAACTTTAAGCGTGCGGACCCTACGGGTTCGAGAACTATGTAGACATGACCGAGACACGTCTCCGGTCAACAACCAATAGCGGAACCTGGATGCTCATATTGGCTCCTACATATTCTACGAAGATCTTTATCGGTCAAACCGCATAACAACATACGTTGTTCCCTTTGTCATCGGTATGTTACTTGCCCGAGATTCGATCGTCGGTATCTCAATACCTAGTTCAATCT
>NC_053026.1:566327765-566327859 GCF_003073215.2 Triticum urartu | reverse complement strand
GTTATGAACCAAGGCAGAGTAGTCAGGTAGAAGGAGGAAATGCCAATGGTGATTACAATGGCGAGGTGGACGCTGACGAGGTAGATGGGCACAT
>NC_053026.1:566292788-566327644 GCF_003073215.2 Triticum urartu | reverse complement strand
TCTGCAATGACCGTGAATGATGGACATGATTCAGCCTGGCAATATCACCAGAACAATATTGCGACGGGTGCTATGTATCCGAACAAGCAAGCACTGAAAGATGTAATAATTAACTGGGCAATGTCCACGCAAAAAGGGTTTTCACAGCTTAGGTGTCCAGTCAGAAATTCCTGACAATGGTATGCAAGAACGCAGATTGTCCCGCCAGGGTGCACAGCTTTCTCCCTAAGTATGGCACAAGTTGGGTGATAAGTGACTTAGTTAATCACAGTTGTCTTATTCCCTGCATCCCTCAAGATCATGCCAACCTTTCATCGACGCTTATTGCTCGGTTGTTTTACGATGAGATAGTGCAGGGCAAAGCTATGGAAGTGAAGGCAGTCCAGACAAAAGTCTTCGCCAGGTTCAAGTACAAAATTTCTTATGGCAAGGCTTGGAGGGCTAAGCATGCGGCGCTTGAGAGGAGATTTGGTTCTTATTTTGATGCATATGACTCTGTTGTCCAGCTCCTCCACACCCTGCAGCAGCGGAATCCAGGCACCTATATCGATATCCAAGACATGTTCATGCCAGAGTTCCCAACTGTGAGGGTGCTGCATCGTCTCTTCTTCTCTTTCGGTGTATGCATCGAAGCTTTCAGGCATTGCCGCCCGGTGATATGTGTTGACGGTACTTTTCTCACAGGCAAGTGCAAGGGTCAGATCCTGATAGCCATAGGTCAAGACGGCCAAAATCAAGTCGTCCCACTCGCATTTGCTTTTGTGGAGAGTGAGAACATTGAAAGTTGGACATGGTTCTTCAGGCAGTTGAAAATATCAGTTGTGAAGGAGAAGCCCAATGTGTGCATCCTTCATGACAGGCATGCAGGTATACTCAGTGCGATAAGGACACTGACAAACCCAGGCCCTGAGGAACAAGTTCCATGGCAGGACTTGCAGAGCCGTTGGTGCATGCGCCATCTGGGGGCTAATTTCTTCTCGCAGTTTAGAAATAAGAACCTGATGAATCTGTTCAAAAAACTCTGCAAGCAGAACCAGCTATGGAAGTACAATTTGATACGCGACAGACTTAATGTGTGCACGCAGAGACACGTGAGGGACAGGAAAGCTGCAAGAGATGTAGCGGTGAGGGCACATGTTGAAGCAGTAGCTGCACAGTTGGCAACAGGAACAACGGCCGTGGAGGAGGAGCCTGTTGGGCTATGTGACCTGCCAGGCTTTGACCCACCTGGTACTAGGAGAAGGCTTGGGAGGTCGATTAAAACCTTCGAGCAGTGGATAGAGCATGAGCCTCTAGAGAGGTGGTCTTTGCTACATGACACACATGGAGCATGATACGGTGTCATGACAACAAACCTCGCAGAAACATACAACTTTGTCCTCAGAGGAAACCGGGCATTGCCACTTACAGCCATCGTTGAGGGTATTTTCTATGGCACCGTCAAGTATTTCAGAGATAGACGTCAAAAAGCAGAGCAACATATCTTCAACAACCCGAATACACGGTACTGTGAAAGAGTCACGAAGTACATGGACAACAAGATGCAAAAAGCTAGATCACACACTGTAGTCGCCATCGGTAATCAAGAAAGAAGGTTTGAGGTCCGCTTAGCCAACAACAAATTCGGATGTGCAAATGAGTTGAGGACGCATGAGGTGAAAATTGGTAATGAAGCCTGGCCAACGTGTGAGTGCACATGCAACAAACCGAAATTGCTTCACCTACCTTGCTCACATGTACTTGCTACTTGCGGGCAGTTTGGAATGGACGCAATATCGTTTGTGTCTCCATTTTTTCTTAAAGAGTCTGTCCCCAATACCTGGACAGGTGAGCTGATGGGTTTTCGATCAATGGGTAATTTCAACAGCGTCAACCCCGCTGAAAGGCGTTACATTCCAAACCCAGAGCATATGCATACAAGTAGAGGCAGACGGCATTGTCGGCGCATCCGGAATGATATGGATGAATCTGAAGCAGGAGGTCCGACTAGGCAATGAATTTGGCCATAGGGACACTAATTGTCCCACTTTCATCACTGGGCGTGGACGAGGCAACCGGGGAAGAAGAGGAGGTAGAGGCAGTAGAGGAGTAAGGGCGAGAGGAAGAAGCTAAGCTAGCAGTAGTATGTTGTGAATTTGTATTAAGTGTGGCACTATGTTCTGAATTTGTATTAAGTATGGCACTATGTTCTGAATTTGTATTAAGTGTGGCACTATGTTCTAAATTTGTATTAAGTGTGGCACTATGTTCTGAATTTTTATTAAGTGTGGCACTATGTTCTGAATTTTTATTAACTGTGGCACTATGTTCTGAATTTGTATTAAGTGTTGCACTATGTTCTGAATTTGTATTAAGTGTGGCACTATGTTCTGAATTTTTATTAAGTGTGGCACTATGTTCTGAATTTTTATTAAGTGTGGCACTATGTTCTGATTTTTTTATGTGCAGGAATGTCGGGAATGTAGTTGCTGAATGGGGACATTGATAGGGGTCTTCGTGGTGCGATATGGTATGAGCGCAAGCTTGAGCCTCTGGTCACTCGCACTCCTAAAGAAAACTGGATGATACACCCAGGATGGCTTCAGCGGTACGTGTTTTATTAATTTGCACACTGACATGCATATTAATGGGAGACACTAACTGAAATGTTCTCTGATGAAGGTTGAAATGGGCCAGCCTTTTACCTTTCGCGCGTCTGGTTGAGTCTATCCCGGGTGAGAAACGCATCGCCATCGACGGGTCCTTGCTGAGCTGCTTAGTGGACCGTTGGAGGCCAGAGACCCACACGTTTCACTTCCGATGGGGAGAGATGGCTCCTACTCTGGAGGATGTGTCACTTTTGCTCGGACTACCATTGGCAGGTCATGCCATAGGACCGTTGGACGCACCGGCTGGTTGGGAGCGAGCCCTTACACAACGTTTTCATGGTGTTTTTCCGGATGCTCCGGATCCGGTATGGGAGCATCACGGACCTAAGTATGAGTGGTTGCTCAATTTCCGAGTAATTTCCCCAACCTATTATCTTCAATTTATCGTGCATATGGTTTTACAGAAAATAACTGCGGCTAACTAAAACTTTCTCTTTGCTTAATGCAGATCCAAAACTTCCGGGCGCCGTTGACTGCGGAACAGATCACTCGGAGCCTGGAGGCCTACTTAATGTGGCTTTTCGGCAAGGTGATGTTCATAGAGAACCATGTCACCACTATTAACGCGCTCTACATCCCTATGGCACTCGAGATAGCGAGCGCTCATACTGCGGATCAGATCAGACAGAGGAGTTGGGGTTCGGCGGTCTTAGCGGCTACATACCGAGGTATGTGCAATGGTTGCCAGCTTACATCGAGAAAGCCAGCCCTTTTTGGATGCCCTCTATTCCTATAGTTATGGTCTTGGGAGAGGTTCTCTATAGGGCGACCAGATGTACGTGTTTGTGAGCCTATAGACGCCATGTTTGATGCTGACGGCATCGACATGCCTACTTTCGGTCTGTGTTGGACACGTCGCGAGGTATGCACCGTGTTATAGTTTAATGCAACTTTTTTCTGCACAAGAGATAGTTCGATGCTAGCGGCTACTAACTTTTGGTTTTCTGCAGAGACGCTTTGCTAGTGATCAGACCAGAAAGGCATACACAGCATTGAACGAGCAGTACGATGCGTACACCGGGGTCATCTGGCAGCCCTACACGGAAGCAGCCATACAAGCGAGATACCCTGGTGGTCTGTCTGTGCTATGCACAAGGGACCGAGATTACTGGATGACAAAATCAAAAATCATCTTCGATGTCTTCGTCGAGGAGATGGCACAACAGAGAGTTATGAGGCAATTTGGTCTTCTGCAGTTGGAGCTGCCTCCCCCTATAGAGAACCCGGTGCCAGCACACATCCACAAGTATTAACTAATTTTTCAATGTTGCATTATCTTTCATAGTACTCCATTCGAAAATTTAGGTAATTGTTGAACACACACCACAATTTTAGGACGACAAGGAAGGGCATGACCAGGACAATTGCTGACTGGCTAGTTAGACTAGAGTCGTATGTTATAGAATGGGAGACAGCAAACACACATCTATGGCACGAGAATCACAATTTTGATCTCGATGAATTCAATCTCTATTTGCGGCGCTACATGACCGGAACACGATTACGCATCATTGAGCACTCCCACCCAGAGGAGATACCGGATCCTACTCCGTCGGATATGTACCCGAGCTATGACACTTCGGGCTCTAGGCAGTACGCGGTAAGATATATTTTCTTTAAGTAATGTTGTCACATACTTTAACGTGCAAGAGACATACATTATTAATCGTCATGGAAATTTGCAGGCTACCTTAACACACGAACTCTACCAGGACGTGACCACCTTTGGACGATCACTGTCGTCTGGACCTCTTCTTCAGCATTGTCCAGTGCTACAGCCCTTCTTGGAACGAATTCAGAACAAGATACGGACTGTGTACGAGGCTATCACGTGCACCCAGAGAATCGACGTTGTTCAGCACCAGTAGCAGAAGCCGCGTCACTCCATGCACCGACATCAACCACGTCCACGTCTAGCACATCAGCCGACAACCAGGCCACCCCGTCCTGACCAACCTAGCAGTTCAACGTGGCAACAACCACAACAATATGGTCCCACGTCGAGCTTCGTGTTTTCTCCACAGCCATAGCAACACGGTCCCTCGTCGAGCTTCGTGTTTTCTCCACAGCCACAGCAGCACGGTCCCTCATCGAGCTTCGTGTTTGAGCCAGAGCAGCCGCCACAACCAGCAGGTAAGTGTCTTCATTTTTATTGTTTTCAATTTTAATTGAGGCGACCTCATTCTTCATGACTAAACGTTCCATCGTGCAGGAGCCTACGGATATCATGCGTCTATGTCAGCATCACATGATACGTGGGGGAGTGATCAACATCCCGGGGAGAACATACATGCTCAGATGTCGCAGCACACCTAGTGGATGAACATGTATTCGACTCCTCCACCAGGCCCCACACAGGATACATAGCATGACCAGGGAGAGTCTAAAATTCCTCCTCGTAACATTAGGCCACCTAACAGGTTGGGATGGTCGCCGCTTCCAGATCCGCCTCCCCGCCAGGCCAGACGTCGTCACTGACGCTTCCATCTATCAGTAGAGACATGACCATCTACTTATGTATGAGACTTATGTCTATTCTATGTATGAGACAAATGACTATGTACTTATGTATGAGACATATGCCTACTCTATTTTAGTACTCTGTTATCCGAACTACAACATCATATTTAGATAGAACATAATGCTCGTACAACAAGACAGTATAAACAACTAGATATAACTACATCTAAATTAACGGTACATACGACTAAACTTACAACATACATCACAAAAACTACATGAAGTCATCATCGTCATCCTCCGTCGATGCAGAACTCTTACCCTTCGAGGATGCAGAACTCTTACCCTTGGACGATGCAGAACTCTTGCCCTTCGACGATGCAGTACTCTTGCCCTTGGACGATGCAAAACTCTTGCTCTTTGACGATGTAGAACCCGGAAGCGGCGGCATGAAGATATCATCTTCGTCCTC
The DNA here is from genome assembly GCF_003073215.2 of Triticum urartu. Taxonomy (NCBI): domain Eukaryota; kingdom Viridiplantae; phylum Streptophyta; class Magnoliopsida; order Poales; family Poaceae; genus Triticum; species Triticum urartu. Next base: position 566,322,064 of record NC_053026.1, on the reverse strand, counting down.
GCTCTCATCAGTCCATAAAAATGGATGCTTTTCTGCAGTCCTTCTGAAAGTTTCACTCTCCGGCTCCACTACCTTCTTCCACCTTGCATGCAACCTAAGAAGTTCTATACGTACCTCCTCGTAGGTCCTTTCAGGCCACCCAGACATACGTAATTCGTGAGCCAACTCATTCATTATGGTGTTACTACCGGTGAGTTCGTCCCATGGAACTATCCTATTGTCCATCCTGAAATCGGTAGCTAGCCTCAGAAGAGTCCTGCTCATCTCAGGATGAAAACTACGATCGAAAGGATAATGGGACATCTCAACTACACTACACTGGAATGCTTATCCTCCTCTGTCTGAAGGGGGTTTTATAGGTAGGGATGAGAAAATGGCAGGAAAGGACGACTGCGGTATGGCGGGAAACGGGTGGCGGGAAAGAGTTGGCGTGAACATATGGCGGGAAACGGGTGGCGAGAAAGAGTTGGCGCGAACATATGGCGGGAAAATATTACGGGCACAGGGTTGCACGAAATACGTCATAGTTTATAAAAAAATCCAGGAAGCGTTCGGGAAAAAAATGGTGGCATGCACCGGTCGGCCCACAGCAGGCCAATTAGTCCCTGTCGGCCCGCAGCTGGCCAATTAGTCGCTGTCGGCCCACAGCAGGCCAATTAGGCCCTGTCGGCCCACTACTGGCCGACTGGACCTGAACTGGTGGCCGACAGGCCAATCGGCCAGCAGCAAGCCGATAGGGTCTCAGTCGGCCTGCTGTGGGCCGACTAGGTCCACTCGGTCGGCTGCGGGCCGACGGTGTATTATTTTCGAAAATTATTTTTTGAGCGTAATATTTGTGCAAATTAATAAAAAAAATGTATTATTTAAAAAAATTAGCCTTTTTATGTACACTGAACTTTTCTATATATAACACATACTGAACAACTTTCTAACACATATATTTGTATTTTTTTAATCAGTTTAGAAATATCTAGCTTCTAAAAAAACAGCCATTTTTTTGTGGTGAAAACCATCTCAAAAGCATTGAATTTTTGTTCAAAACTGGGTCAGGGTAGAGTGCGTCGACCAATTTGTGCTGGGTTTCTGCGTAAGCTCCCCTGTTCGATGCCCATGGGCGTCATACAGCCTATTTTCTATATCGTGCCAGTCCTACTTATTGGCTTATTTCCAGTTGGCACTCTGCGATCCCAGCGCACATCGTAGTGAGTGGGCCAGAAAATGTAGCGCTGTGATATTTTTTTTCTAACTATACAAAATCTTTTCACCAACCGGTTTTGTCAGAAAAAAAACAACTATTTTTGTCAAGCTTCAAAAAGCTTATGACCGATTTTGCCAGTTTTTTTGTTTTCTTCATATTTTTATTTTATTTTCTATTTTGACTTTTTTTAAATCCATGAATTTTTTTGAAAACGTCAATGTGTTCTGGTTTCCAAATTCTTGATTTTTAAAAAAAATTCTGAACCTTTTTTGGAAAAGGTGAACAGCCCTTGGAATTCTGAATAATTTCCACATATACGATTTTTTTAGAATTGAAACCATGAATTATTTTCATAGATCCTTTTTTTCAAAGTTCTGAATAATTTCCAAATATATGAACAATTTATAAATCCACCATTGTTTTTGAAATTCATGTACTTTTCTATAAAAACAGGAACTTTCTTACAATTTCATGTACTTTTCAATCAAATCCATGTGTTTTTTTAATTCATGATTTCCTTTCAAATTTTTAAACTTTATAATTTGTTGTAAACGGTCAATGACTGTCGGTCGACCGGCCTATGGTGAAGGGCCGACCAGTCAAATGCCAGACTGAGTGAACCAGCTGGAGTCCAACTCGCGCTTTCGGGTGCTTAAGGCCGTTGGTTCTATACACCGCCTGTACCGACTTTCGAGCTAGTTTTCTTTGTTTATTTTCTTGTTATATTTTGTTTTCTTCATTTTTTTATTTTGTTAGTTTTCATAGGTTAGTTTTGTAATACATGTCTACCCTTTCTCATATATGTTGTACATTTTTATATGTATTTAAAACATTTTATATTCCCATTTAACAATTTCCAAATATATATTAACATCATTTACAAAAACATATTTTGATTTTTTTTTCAAATGCATGTTGTAACATTTCATCAAAGCGAAAAAACATTTTGTTTATCTATGCACATTTTTCTAACTACAAACCTCATTGTACAACTATATACTTTTATGTTAAGTCTAGATGATAAAAAGTTCAGTAGTCCTCGGATATATTTGTATGCCCAATAATGCGTTAAGGCAGTGGCGGCGTCAGCCTTATAAATCTGTGGGGTCAATGGGTTTTTTTAGATTTTTTTTCTTCATGATGAACAGTACTCCTAGGCTATTTTCCAAAAAAAACGGTGGGGTCGGCTGACCCCACAGCTTACACATAGAATCGTCGTTGCTTTAAGGTCATTTTGTTCTGGTCCAGAGTAGTCATGCAAGCAATCAAATGACTCATATTAATATTTGGTGGGCGCATATGGACAACCAAATACATATATTTGGTGTTGATGCAACCTACCTATCAATCTATCATGCCCAAGGTCTCTCGCGAAGTTTTATGGATCAATACCTCCTATAATTCAAGTGCACCTAGGCTCTTAAATGTTTCCACCTTTCCCTACTCTTGCTTGTTTTTTCTCTTTTCGTGACTCTTCATTCTTATTCTGCATCTATAAATATATACATACACGCTTCTATTTTTAGTCATGTGACACACAAGCTCAATGCTAGAATGCATTACTGTCTTAGGTGCCCAAGCAGAGGCAGAATTTTGTATTGCTGTGCTTCTTGGGAATGGGCAGCATCGAGAAGCATGTTAACAGTCTGTGAGTCTTGTACGGTATTGTGCGATGCACTTCCATATGAATGCTTCACCATTTCCGTAGTAGGTCCTAGCTAACCCCCTGCTACTGCATCGAGATAATGTAGTGATCATTAACTGGTATAAGGAATACGAGATTGGTATATCGGAAAAGGAACTGCATACCAAAGGCGATCATCCACATCTGTAGTGCATGTCGCACCGCCTGTCAGTGGTGTGTTAGCAGCACCGGAACATGAAGAAGATGTCGGGGTAAGTTATATAGATTTGTACTACGCGTGCGGGGATCGCATGGGGTAATTCTTGTGATGCTTCCGTCGGATAAACTAATGAATAAAAAAGAATTGGAAGAGATCTAAGCGAACTACTTACATGGAAATGGGAGGGAACGACTAACTACAACAGTTTCTTTTGGCGCGAACAGCAGGAGCTCTGCCTTTGCATTATAGAAGAAAGAGAAGTCATTACAAAACCACTAGAGCCTAGCTCAAACACCATACCCACGCACTCAGAACAACATGAAAAAACACCACATCACGGGAAATCTCACATCTATACTACAGTGGTCCTCTTAGTTGCCTCCCAGAATAAATTAACCTCCTCCTTGATGAAAACAGCCAGAGAGATGGCCGTCCGCTCCTTCTGGTCAAAAACCCTCCGGTTTCGCTCCTTCCACAGATTCCACGCGATATACGCGGCCAAAGTAATATCCTCAGATACTTTCTCTTTTTTACCTGTAGCAGAATACAGCCTGAACCACCATTCCCCAATCGAGGGTGCCGACGAAATAGCATTGTACATTGCGCCGCTTGTTCTGCTGAACTGGAACCAAACCTCCTTTGCATAGCAGCAGGACAGAGTTAGGTGTTCTGCGGTTTCCTCCTGCTGATCACACAACCGGCACATGGAATATGTGACCACCCTCTCGCTCGCAGACGATCTGCCGTCCAATTCCTATTTTGCAGGAGCAGCCACAAATAAAACTTGACCTTTCCTTCCATCTTGCACCTCCACACCCGGTCCAAACCCGGCATCGCAACCCTAGCTGCAAACTGAATTTCATAAGCAGAGCAAGTAGAGTATGCAGCATTTGCAGTTAAGTCCCAACTGATGAAATCTCTGTTGTTGGACAACGTCACATTCTGCACCTCCCCCCAAAGCCTGACAAACTGCTCGATCTGGGCATCAGTATGCATACGCTGTAACCCTTTCATCCATCGCCCATTGTCCATCGCCTCCTTGACCGATAACCTTTTGAGGCAGGTCAATTTGAAGATCTCCGAAGCAAGAACAGCAGGTGCAACCCCATTCAGCCATCTGTCCATCCAGAAGGAAGCAAGAGAGCCATCACCCAACTGAATTGTGGTACAGCTCGAGAAGAGCTGCTTGTCAGAGCTGTCGCACGGCGTTGGGGTGCCCTTCCCCGGCCTGTCCCCCTCATCCCATCGAAACCACTCCCACCTCAGCCGCAGAGCCCGGCGGAAACATTCAATATTCTTCACTCCTAAACCACCATATTTCTTGGGGGAGCAAACTTGCGCCCAATTGACAAGACTTTTGCCACCAGCAGTCCCCTCCTCACATTCCCAAAGGAAATTTCTTCTCATCTTATCAACCCGCTTTATGAACCATTTGTCCGGTTGAAAAGCCGTTAGGAAGAAGGTAGCAGAGGCCGTGACCACAGAGTTGATGTAAACCAATCTTTCCTTCCTGTTCATCAAACGCCCCCTTCTCGGAGACAGCTTCCCAGCACGGAAAAACACCCATAACCCCTCCAAAATCAGCCAACATGGGCGCATAGTCCACTCCAGAGCAAGAGATTGGGTAAGCAATAGTCTTGGCCATGTTGGCAGATAGCCCGAAAGCATCACCGAAGAGCCTGAGGATGGCATTCACAGCCACAAAGTCAGATGCCGAAGGGTTAATGAAGAGAGCCGCATCGTCAGCATAGAAACTTGTACGGAGACGGGCCACCCTCGGTCTTAGAGGGGATAGGATTCCTTCCTCGGTGGCAAGAGAGAATAGCCGCTGCAAAGGCTCCATGGCGAGGATGAACAACAGAGGGGACAGAGAGTCCCCCTATCTAAGACCGCGCCGATGTAAGAAAGGTGAACCCGGCAATCCATTCAGCAACACTCTTGACGACGACGAAGATAGAATCAAGGAAATCATGTCACGCCACCTCTGGCTAAAACCCATTGCCTCAAGAACCTCTAGGAGATATGCCCATCCCATTGAATCGAAGGCCTTGGCCACGTCCAGCTTGAGAAAAACCATAGGGGTCTTCACCACATGAGCCGCCTTAATGACATTCTTGACGTACAAGAAATTATCCTGAATTTCTCTACCTCTAATGAAGGCACTCTGGTTATTTGAGACAAGGTGATGGATCTCCGGGGCCAGCCGCGATGCTAACATCTTGCTAACAAGCTTGGGGACGCTATGCATCAAGCTCACGGATCTGAAATCCGCAGCATCTTGGGCATCAGCACGCTTGGGCAGCAAGACCAGGTTGGCAGTGTTTAACAAATTCCAGTTGTGGCCTCGAAGAGAGTGGACACAGTTCACCGCCGCTAGCAGATCATCCTTAACTATGGCCCAACATTGCTTGAAAAAAGTGCCAGTAAACCCATCTGGTCCAGGTGCCTTCTCCCCATGAACCTCTATGACCGCGGCCAGAAGCTCGTGTTCAGTAAAAGGACCATCTATATGCCCCAGTCGATACGAGACAGGCCCAATCTTTCCCAATTCAGCTTCGCCGATCTCTCACAATGCACACCCATAATTCCTCTGAAACATTGAAAGAGAATCTTAGCCTTCCCATCATGGTCATGAACCTCTCCAGAACCCCCCATCAGCGTCGGGATGTGATTCTTACGTCGTCTCCCCGAAGCTCTCAGGTGAAAAAACCTCGTGCTAGCATCCCCGTCGCGGATATCAGTCAGGCTGGATTTCTGACGCCACCTTGCTTTGTCAACAACCGTGATCCCTAACAGTTTGTCCTTAAGCATCTCCCGTAACTGCCTCTCACCAGTTGATAAAGATCTTTCTTCTTGAGCCAAATCCAGGGAGAAAATCACCTCGTTGGCCACACCCGACGTAAAAATCGCCGCTTGTTCCACAGACGCAGGGCACGAGCCGTCCTGGAAAGCTTTGTATGCAACACCCGAACAGGGTCACCGGATTTGACCTCCTTAGCCCAGGCCGTGGAGACCACCTCTGAGAAGTCATGGCGCTGTATCCAATGGTTCTCGAATCTGAATGATTTGCAGTGAGAGCGACCCATTCTCTTCAGCACAATCGGGCAATGGTCAGAGATACTGGTGGATGCCGGCGACAACTGATAGTGGGGGAAGGCCGCATCCCGATCACCCGTTACCATAACCCTGTCAATCTTGGTGTGCGTCATATTTTCTCTTTCATTAGACCAGGTGAAACGCCTATCCAGCAGCGGGAAGTCGATCAGGTCCAACTCCTCAATGGCTGCTCTGAAATGGCACATCATCCTCAGGTTCAGATTGCTATTGCTCTTATCCCGAGCCTTGCAGATCATGTTGAAGTCACCGAGAATCATCCATCGCGGCAGCATAAGGGACTTCACTCTTTTTATCTCGTCAATGAACCGAATCTTGTCAGCTTCCAACTGTGGCCCATATACCCCAGAGATTGACCAGGTGACCCCATCTACTCTGCACCTGATCGTGCCAGATACCGAATTCTCCCCAACAGCAAGAGGCATCGCGGAAAGTTCAAAGTCATTAGAGCAAGCCAACAGCACCCCTCCACTGGAGCCATTAGCCGGCAGAACCAAGAAATTGTCACCAAACCTCGACCCCAACGTCTCGACCACCAGGCCCCTCGTCACATCACTCAATTTCGTCTCCTGCAGGCAAACAATGTTGCAGATAAGACTAGCAATGAAAATTTGCACTGCTCTTCTCTTTGTCGTGTTATTAAGCCCACGCACATTAATTCCAGCTCAATACATTAAGATCCATAAAACATATGGGCACTCTAACAAACTGAAAAACAGCCTCTGAACCGCATCCAACCACCATCTCAACAGGGATGAGCTAACAACCACAAACACCAGAGGGTTGAACACACGACAACTGACCACAAACATACCCACAACACCTAGAACATCAACGTCTGAAACAGGGAGCTGCACTAACATAGGAAAAGGCGGAAGAACACGGATACAGCAACCGGGTTTCAGGCACGGAGAGCCTGCACCTGTCCCCCGCTGCCCCCTCCTCCAAACTGGCCCGATCCCTCTGCCTCCAGCATGGACTTGATCGCCGCAATGAAATTATCGGGCACTGGCTTCTTGTACATATCTTTGTACCTCACCAGATCGGGCGCCGAAGCGGCAGTCGCCGGCGCATCCGTGGGCAGGATGCCACCCTTCTTCAGCAGCACCAGCTGGACCTTGTCCATTGTTGACCACCCTGCCGTCGACTTGGCCGCGAGCTTGCCGCTGCTCCGCTTCGCGACACCCGTCACCGGCGCAGCCTCCTTCAGAACGCTGTTGCACGGAGTTGGGAGCAGAGGAGAGGGGAGCGGGGATGTGCAGGAGATGAGGAAGTGGGATAGCAGGTCATCTTCTGCCGCAAAGACAGGCTCCTGGGCCCGCACAGAGCCATCTGCTCGCGGCCCACTCATCCCCGCATCCACGCCCGTCGCCTGCAGCCCAACATCCAGCCGGCCTAACTCCTGTGGACGGCCCCGCGGAGAGTGCGGCCCAAAAACATCTTCCAGCTCAGCGGGTCCTCCCTTGCCTCCCGTCAGCGGTCCATCCACAACACTTATGACCATCTCTGACCCCTCCCTCTCTGGGTCCACCACCGCAACAGTTGGCAGACTTGCATGGGAAAGGGCATACACGTCGCTCGATTCCTGGGAGCCCCTCGTACTCCCTTCCTCAACGGTGTCCGCCTCTGTCATCACCCTTTTCTCCGCCCCATGCAAATGCACTAGCAGACCAGCCAGTTCATGGCATCCCAGAGTTTCACGAGAAGAGGCTGGCAAATGCTCCGAAAGCCCCTCTGCGTCCCCCTCCCCATTCCTCTCATGGCCATCGGTCAGCCCTGCCCCCACCTGCGCCAACTGCCCCACCGGGGACTTGTCAGAACCGGCGAACGGATCGATCCCCGACGTCGAGGCACATATCACGCCCGCGTCGATGAGGGGCGGAGCTTGCACCGCTGGCGCCACCGCAGCCCCTTCACGCCGCCGGTAGAAACTGCCTCCTCTCCTTCCAGGCGCCCCGCCACCGCCACCATTCTGCCGCCCGCTTGCCTGATCCATTCCGATGCTGGCCTGCCGGTGACCTTCCCCATTGCCGTACGTGCGCCGTCCACCTCCACCTCCACTGTTTCCCCCCTATCAGGGAAGCGCAACCGTGAATGCGCCGACTGCCGTGGTGGGGGCGGGGGGAAGTCCCCATCTTCATAGCTTAGGAACCACCGATAGCCCCATCGAGCAGGCCAGGCCTCCACCATGCCCTCATCAGATGGTATCCCACTGATCCCACTGCTGCAGCTATCACCACTGTCCGGGCGAGGCGACGGCGGACGGGAGAAATCCACCACATGATCCAGGTGGATGAGAACCGGATGAGCAAGCAACCCCACCTGCCCCTAGCGCGGCGGCGCCTCATCCATCATCCCGAGCTCCGGGAAATGCATGTCCGGCGAGCCCGTCTCTCTAGGCTCCTCGAGCTGCAGCACTCCCCTGGTCTTCAACTTCTCCACCAAGTCCATCCACACCCACAATCTGAAACATCCCGTATCCTCCTCACTCCTCACCTCATTACCGATCCCATCAATGAGCATAGATGGATCGAAGAGGGACGCCACGCTGCCGATGTCCCACGCATGCTCCGGCACCCCCTCAAGGCAAACCCTGACCTTGTACAACATCTTCGCCGGCGACGCACGACGAAAGCGCGACCAAGGGGCCACCATGAAAGTGACCCGCCCGAGCACCAGCGGGCCTTGACCGCCAAGAACTTGGTCCCGAACCGCTGCATCGTCGAAGATGAGCAGCAGTTCCCCTAGTGCTCGCAGCGAGACCTTGACCGCATCCTCTAGGATCCTGAAGCGGAGAGCCAGCGCCCTCTTGACGTCCACCAGCTCGAACGGGAGAGGAGAGCCCACGACGACGGCCACCACAGCGCACCTGGATAGCCTCCTCTCCGCCTCCGCAAGCGCCGCCGTGCGCCGCGCCGTGGCAACGACCAGCCCACGCCACGCCTCGGGGTCGCTCGCCGGGGCCTCCATCGGCGCGTGGACTGCAGCACTTGGCGGCGGGCCGGGGGGAGGAGGTGGCAAAATGACCGTTGGAGCAGCACTCCCTTCCCTCCGCTCCACCGGCTTCTTCCCCGCTGCACCACACCACCTCGCCCGATGCCCAACCTCACCACAAAGAAGGCACCTCTCTCGGTTTGTGCAGCCCACGATGTGATGATTTGGCTCCAAGCACCTAAAACACTTTCCCCAGGCTTTCTTGAACAGGAGCTCTTTGAAGCGGGATGGCCTCGGTAGTGCGGGGAGCTTCTGTTCCTTCACCATCCATTTTACGCCGGTTTACAGGGGATCTTCTCGGCATTTTGGCCTTGCCTTCACGGGATGGGAGACTGCAGTTCACTGAGGTTACCAAGAATCCCCTAATCTTATATGAGGAACACTAATCAGCCTGCCTCTTCATGGAAATTCACACGCAGTTTCAGACCTTTTTTTTACACTTGAGACTTTAATTCACTGGCCAAAAATTAAGAAGATGCACCTGGATGAAGTAGTTGTTCCTTCTGGCAAAAAAAGTCATATTACATCTCAAAATCAAAAAACAAAGAAAAATGATGTTAAGAGAACTAAACTAACCAACTGAAAATATTAGGTCTGCAAAAAAAAAGCTTAAAACATTAAACTCCACAATGAAGGGAACATCATTTCGAACTTCAATATAATTGAACAGCTAATCACAGAATGCTCTAAGCGCATATAATAGTGTATCATCATTTTAGTGTCCTTTGGGGATAATAGAAATGATTATGTAACTAAAAAATTCGGATTGTTTTAGAAATTGTTGATCAAATGCCTCTGAATGTTGAGTAATCGCATCCCTCGGTTCATAGTTTACGTGATCTTGTAAATTTCGACCGATAGATAGGGTGATTTTTTTTAGAAAAGGAGGATGACCCCCGGCCTCTGCATCTGGGCGATGCATACGGCCACTTTATTAATTATTCTCACAAGACCTTACAAAGACATACAACAGCAAGACTAAAGCCACTTTCTCAGCAACAACTGTCGCTACACCTATCCAATCGATGAAGGGGCGCTGATAGTCTGGGCCTAATACCAAACAGACATCGCAGCCAAACCTAAACATCTAAGACCTGAGGTCCCAACCAGGACGCCTGCCGGGTATGGGGTACCTACCAGTCCGGCTCACTCCTCAACCAGGACGCCTGCCGGGTATGAGGCCGCCGCAGCCACCTGCCACCACACCATCTTCAGAGCTGTACTTTTGCATCTACCTTGCACGGTCTAGCTACCGTCGACGCCACCATGACGCCAGACAGCTCCACCGCTCTGCGCTCGTCCATCCCGACGCGGACACTCTGAAAGATCTGTCGTGCGTAGCACCTGCCGACTAGGCATGACACAGCGTAGCACCTGTCGGTCAGGTATGACTTGACATCTCTTACCAGACGCATCTGACGCGGTTAGAACGCCGCTCCTCCTGCCAACCACCACACCATTGCCGCTGCTGGAACTGACACACGAAGCCGTTCACCCATAGCAACTCCCCCGAACGCCCAAGCCTCCCAAGACGGCGCCTCCATGGAGGTTACGACGCAAAGGGCGCCGCCGCCGTCCAATCCAAGACGGCTTTTGGACTTTCGTCCGGGAACGGAACGGAGGTGGATAGGAGGGACCTCGACTTCGCCATCAAGATGGGTAACGACGTCAAAGCCGTCGCCGATGCCGGGCCGACCAAAGTTTCCTCCGGTCCTCTTCCTGTCCAACCAATCTCCATCTGCTTTGGATCTGGCAGCAGCCAAGACCCGAAAACTCCAGAGAGGGAAGCACCATAAGGCTCAACACCTCCGGCGTAGATCCACCCAGGCACCGGATCAAGGAAGACCCGACCTGGCAGCGACGAAAGCCACCATCCTGCGCCGGTCGACGGCGATCAGGCACCGGATCCCGAAGAAACGGACCCGAGACCGACGGCGCACGCGACCACCAGATCTAGCGGCCGCACCACGCCGCGAGCACGAACCCCAACCGCCGGCGCGCAGTGCACGTCGCGGCCAGGATCCATCTGCAGCGCCGCCGCACCCCGCAAAAACACGGCGCCTCCTCTCGATTGGCCGTCCCGCGCCAGCCCATTCGGGGGAAGGGGAAGGGAGCCCCGCCGCCGCCCCTGCCGGCCTGGCTTCGCCCGGCGGCGCTACTGGCGGCGGCGAGGATGGAGGAGATGCGGGAGAGTCCGGGCGCCGGCGGCTAGGGTTTCCCCCTGGTCGCCCACGGGGGCGACCCGAGGGGTACGCGAGGGGTGAGTGTCCCAATAGATAGGGTGATATTCAATAAATATTTTTGTATATATCTACAAATTTTAGCTATTTAGCTTCCAGAAGATTGATGTCTCTTACTATGTGGTCATCAGTTATTTTAATTACAAAACCCGTTGTACAACTATATACTGTTATGATAAGTCCAGATAGTAAAAAGGTGCAAAAATCCCCTGGTATCTCTATGTTTTTTATACATGCCCGAAGGTTCATGTTTTCTTTTTGATGATCCCAAAGGTTCATGTTAACCTGGTCTAGAGTAGTCATGCAAACAATCAAGCAACTCCTATTAATATCTGATGGGCGTATATAGACAACCAAATAGCCATATAGCTTTGCATCTAACATGCCCGATCAGTATTTTTACGGAGCAGTACCTCCGCTTTATTTATGTGCACCTAGGCTCTTAAATGTTTCCACCTATCATTACTTTCTTCTTTGCGACTCTTCCTTCTCAGGCTGGTCATAGTGGGGAATAACTTAGACCAGTGTCATGCATATGACAGTAGTCTAAGTTACTACCTTCATAATGCAAAATAACATGATAGTAGTGTCATAGATAGCTTCCTTTATTAGTTTGTAGACTCATCTTGTTTTGGAAAACGCTATGTTACAGTAACATATTATGTTACCACATCTCATTAGATACTTGCTACATAAGCAAAAAATTATTGAAATACGCTATGTTACTAGCTAAGTTACTGCCACTATGACTAGCCTCATTCTGCATCTATAAATATATGCATACACGCTTCTCTTTTTCAGTCATGTGACACACAAGCCCAATCCTCTCTTGGCGAGTACACGTGAGTGTCCTTGCTGCCCAAGCGGAGGCCAAATATTGTTTTGCTTTGCTTCTTCAGAACTAGCGGCATCAAGAAGCATGTTAACAGTCTGAATGACCCACACCGTGTCTTGAGATAACCTGCCGTATGAATATTTGTTCATTCCTGTCGTAGGTCCATAACCCACCGCTCCTGCATCGAGAAAATGCAAATATCAATAGCATAAGGAATACGAGATGCATAATTCACAAAAGGTACTGCCTACAAAAGACGATGATTGACACTGACCCCAGCCAGCTCGGTGCAGACAGAACAAGAGAGAGGCCAGAACTTGTCAGCAACAGATGGGAACATGAAGAAAAGGAGATGGCGGGAGGTAAGATACGTTAGAATAAAACGCTAATGTAAGATCATAGACGACACACTGAGGTACGATATTTGTTAACGAGGTTCACTGATATGACTACATCCCGAGAGCATGATTATGGACGTTTCTCCCCATGACACCGTCACAATACCGCACCCCAGCCGCCCGGGCGCCGACACACGCCGCCGGCTCCTCCGCGTGCCCGTACTATTATGTTGGCATAGGTTACATCGTGTGTCTACCCTCGCTATATAAGAGAGGCCTAGGATACAAGTGTCCTATTAGGACACGACTCCACATCCTATGTAAACATAATACAACTCCTAATCCAACTGCAACCTATCTTGTACACAATATTCGACACAACTCTAACAAACTTCACCTTGGCGAATATTCTCCACCACCTTGAATTCGTCCATGCGTCAAACTTCCATGTACATTGGACTTGAGCTTATCCCATGAGCATCACTGCTACTCCAAAGACTCCATGTGACTCCACCTGCAACTTGTAGTCCCTTATTTTCTTGACCACAGTCAACACTCGAGCAAAATTAAGTTCCTTGTTACTCTAGTTTGTGCTTCCAACTTCCAGAGTATCCGTCCAACGTCATCACACACTGATCACTGACCTGCGTGAAAGTGAACAACTCACATATTGGGTGTCACACATAAGAGTTACCTGGACTCAACATCACCGCTCCTTTCTTGACCGCCTGTCTGAAACTTGAAGGAATTTCATCATTGCTTGTAGTCATCCCGAGTCAAATTCGCAGTTGTCTCACCCTTTTTTCCCGGATAGTTTCTGGCATGTCCCACAGCTATAGCACTCCACCTCCTTCTGTCTTGTCATCCGCACTTTGCCATGTGCACCGAACACCACAGAATATACGGCCATGTACTCTCTCAGTTTTTGACAATTCCAGACTCTCCGTCACTTTCTCAGATTCTCCATGGTCAACTCCTGTCCATCTTCCGGTACCGATAGACCCAGTCACCAACTTGAATCTGGTACTCATCAACACTGCTTCAGCACCCTTTGCACAATTTTGTCTGACTACATGTCTACCATTAGTGCCTTGGTCTGTCGCCGTGTCCCGTGCTTACCGCACGCCTCGCCGCTATTACCGCGTCGAGCCTCTGTTGTCCTGGTCGAGTCTCCCGGGTAGCTAGCCCACACTGACTCAACCCCCACTGCAGAGAACCATCGATCATCACCGACCGATGCCGAGTATCACGTCTCCATCAGACCACTGGTACCCAGTCCGATCCATGTGTCTCTCGCTATCCCGCTGAAATAGGCTTTGACTCTCCGTTAACTTACGCCGTAGCCCCTCCATCAGCACAGAGTGTAGTCATGCATCAAACTCCAGCTCCACCTTCAACATGACTCCATGGTGGTTGTACGTGCCACCCTCCCGCGCCCTGTCGACTCCAAGCTCTCATGTGCACCGTCTTGAATCAACCATGCGCAATAGTCTGTCGAAGCCGCACAAGCCCTCAAGCCTGCACCACGTGTTTCCACGCCCCAGAAGTCGGCCACCATCAGCATCACGCTCTTATGTCGTCGTCGCTGAAATCACCGCCGTCTTCTGCTTTGACCAACATATCCGTCGATCCGTCAGATAGTCCAGTCCGACCCAGCCGAAATTATCCGACTGCAACCATGCTCCACCCTGCGTCATGTTTGCCCGCACATCCGTGCATTGCTTTGACGTCATGTATATGCATGATCCCCTATGACACCTCCAGGCTCCTCCAAACCTTATGCATGTGTCACCAACCTGCAAACCTCCGGGTAAAACCACCTGTGCAATTAGCAATGCAACCCCCCAAAAAAAGTTACTTCCATGGTGTCTTCGGTGGCTGCACCATGCATGCCTCCACAAGTCCCGTCGCTCTTTTGTATTCCATTGCTGTCCATGACACGTATATACCACACTTTGCAGATTCTTTTTCTTTTCGGAAATGTTAACGCCCACACGTGTGGGCGTTTGCACATCACCCACACGCCTCCACCACCACTCATTTTGCCACGTATGAATAGATGACATCAGCAGGATTTTTTTTGGTTTTCGGCTTAAAAATGTTGTATCTCCTAAATAAAAGAGAACTAAAAATCCGTTTTCACCATTAAATCCGTCTCGACGAGATATTCAAAAGTAGCCCCATATTGATATGTTTCGACAAATTTTTTTTTTGCCAGAAGTTGCCACGATGTTTACACTGCAGTTGCCATATGGCTTAAACTAAAGTTGCCATGTGGCAATTTTAGTTTGTAGATCATGGCAATTTTAGTATTTTGATGATGGCAACTCCAGTACTTTGACCATGAAAATTATTTTTTGTATGAACCATGGCAATTTTACGTGCATGTATCATGGCAATTTTAGTTTATGGTTCATGGCAAGTCTAGTTTCTTAATTCCCCGTTTTATAAATGTCAAAATTTACTTTTAAATGTAGAAGAAAATAGCTGAAACATATCATGGCAACTTCAGTGTAAACATCATGGCAATTCATATGCAATAGACATGGCAACTTTTAATCCAATTTTTTTTCATCAAAACATATCAACATGGGATCTAGTTTCGAAGATCTCATCGCGAGGGATTTAATGGTGAAAACGGATTTTCAATCGGATTTTTTGTTTAAGAGATAAAACATTTTAAAAACTGAAAATCTAAAAAGATTCCTGCATGCATGCATGCATGCGATGAGATGGCAGTCTGTTTACATTAGAGACGTGTGGTGCGTCTCCCTTCGCACCACACGTGTGGCAGTTAGCGCGACCCTTTCTTTTTCTCTTCACAAATCTCGTTTCGCTACTCGCTAGCACTTTGACTGCCTTCACGCGCGCGTACGCTGCCTCTGCCTGCAACCAATCCCGCCTGGCCACGCACCAGCGCCCCTCCCGGGCCTTAGCGCCTAGCCACCATGGGCCTTGCCCAAGCCTCTAGCTCCTGCACAGCCGGGCTGTTGCTACCGCTGGGCCTCTGCCTCGAGCCGCGATCGCTCAGCCGCGAGCCACGCGGCGCATCACTGCCCTAGCTCTTTGCCGCTCCATGCATTACGCCGCCGCCTTGCGATCCGATCTGTTGCACGCCTTGCTGCGATTCCCCGCACGTCCGATCGAGTTGCTTGCTGCCGCCGCTGTATGCGGACTCCCGCTGCTCCCGCCTGCGTGCCTTGGCCGCTGCCTAGCCATGCGACTTCGATCATGTTGAGAACCCCATGCTGTCTGCTTGCTCGCGTGCCACTTCCGATTGCTTTTACGCGACGATTTTTACGCCGATCGAAAACTCTTCCGACCACCCGCGTACAGGGAACCACGGCCAAGTTATCAGACGCCTTAGCTTCGTCGCCCTCCTCTAGATCAACGAATCCGCAATATCCCCGTAACCTTGCTCATGATACCATTTGTTAGAATAAAACGCTAATGCAAGATCATAGACGACACACCGAGGCACAATATTTGTTAACGAGGTTCACCGATATGGCTACATCCCCGATGCATGACTACGGGCGCTCCTCCCCGTGACACCGTCATAATACCGCACCCCGGCCGCCCGGGCGCCGGCACACGCCGCCGGCTCCCCCGCGTGCCCGTGCTATTATGTTGACATAGGTTATATCGTGTGTCTACCCTCGCTATATAAGACAGGCCTAGGATACAAGTGTCCTATTAGGACACGACTCCACATCCTATGTAAACACAATACAACTCCTAGTCCAACTGTAACCTACCTTGTACACAATATTTGACACAACTCTAACAAGATATGTAGATATCACAAGCCGCCATAAAGAGAAGAAGTAATGTGTAAACCATAGACACATCGCGCCGCCTGCGTCGGGATCGGACGCTTCCATCCACTAAACCTAAATAAAAAGTAGTCCAAGGAAATTAATGGCAACTTCATGGGGACAGGGAGGTTTTGTTCCCTTACCATCTATTTTCCGTCAGTTTTCAGGAGATCTCAGCATTTTTGGGCCATGCCTTCTAGAGGAGCAGGACTGCTGCATTTCATCGAGATTTTCTAGAATCTCCAGATCCTAAGACGGGGAACACTAAGAGCAACTCCAACATGCCGACTCATTTCGTCCGCGTGTGTTCGTTTGGATTGGCGTGGACAGAAAAGTCGGCCCAATGGGCCAGTCCAAACGGACGCACGTCTGCTTTTCGTCCGCTTGCCGACCCATTCCCGGCCCATTTTTAAGCCGGATTTGCGTCGGCGTGGACACGAGATGGACGCGCGCGCCCCCTACTCCTCCCACTAGCTTGTTGGTCGGTGGCACATTTGCCATCCTCTTCCATTTCAACAGCAAACACTCGCCCGCCTCCTTTGTCACCGACGCCGTCGCCCATTTTTCCGGTGCCTCTGCCAGCTGCCCGGTGCCGCAACATCCCCCCTACAACGCCGCCACCTCCCACGTCACCGCCAACGTCGTCTTGCCGCCGGGGATTCGAAAGTTTCCCACCCCCACTCCCTAACACAGCCGCGACCGAGAAGCCGCCTCGCCGCCCCGGCCAGCTCCTACGTCCTGACACCAGCATGCTCGTCGGATGCCACCAGGGCAGCTAGCTGGTCCAACGGTGGCGCGACTCCGATCCCTTCGCCGGCTGGCTCCTTCATCGACGCCCGCAAGCTATTCGACAATTTGCCAAGGTACAAAATGGACTCTGCCGACGAGTTCTTTTTTCACAATTTCCTTTGCGACTCCTACGATTCCTCGTTCGATAATGAGGAGGAGATCTTGGCTGCCGTGTTGGTCCATCTCCACCTCAATAGCAAGCGGCCGTTGTTCCATGGCTCCATTGCGGGGCACCTTCCGGCGTTGAATCGCAACCGAGAGATCTGGCATTTCCTTCTTTGAAAGGACTACTTTGACACAACGAACCCGTTTTTCAAACATCAGAAATTCCACCGCCGTTTTCGTATGAGTAGGCATCTTTTCAACAGTATTAGAGAGGGGGTGGTCGGCTACGATGACTATTTCGAGTGCAAAGAGGATGCCCTTGGAAAGATTGGCTTCTCCTCTTATCAAAAATGTACTGTAGCCATCCGAATGCTTGCATACGGAGCGCCCGATGATCACATTGAGGAGTATGTCTGTATGAGTGAGTCTACATGCCTAGACTCCATGTACAAGTTCTGCAAGGTTGTTATTGTTGTGTTTGTCCCTGAGTACTTGAGAGAGCCGACTGCTCAAGAAACAACCCGCTTGTTGGCGATGAATGCCAGCAGGGGCTTCTCAGGGATGCTTGACAGCATAGACTGCATGCACTGGGAGTGGAAGAACTACCCTTCTGTTTGGCAAGGGCAATATAAGGGCCATGTCAGGGTTTGCACTGTCATACTTGAGGCCGCAGCATCTCAAGATCTCTAGATCTGGCACTCTTTCTTTGGCATGGCCGGGTCACACAATGCTATCAACGTGCTTCAGCGCTCGCCGGTGTTTGATAGGCTTGACGAAGGCAACAGCCCACCGGTTTATGTTACCATCAATGACCACAACTACGACAAAGGATACTACTTGGGTGACGGTATATATCCTCAGTGGACCACTATTGTGAAGACAATCCCCAACCCCGTCGGAGAGAAGAGGAAAAGATTTGCCCAAGAGAAAGAGAGTTCTAGGAAGGACGTCGAGCGCGCCTTTGGTGTTTTGCAATCTCGATGGGGCATCGTTTGGTATCCTGCTAAGACTTGGAGCACGAAGAAACTATGGGAGGTGATGACTGCTTCTGTGATCATGCACAATATAATCGTAGAAGATGAGCGCCTGGAACGTCTCTACGATCAAGGGTTTAAGTTTCAGGGTGAGAATGTTGTGCCTGAGTATGGAGGAGTGGCAACATTTGAACAGTTCATCCAATTTCATCATGACATGCGTGATTAGGAAACTCACATGCAACTGCAAAATGATTTGGTTGAGTATATATGGGCTCATGTTGACAACCAATAGATGTATCTTTTTTATTCTGCTTGCAAAACTATGTGAGACTATTTTATTTTTATTCGGATTGTAAAACTATGCTATTTATTTGGTTGAAACTATGCTATTTTTTGGTTGTGGACTATATGTTTGCTCACAACGTTGTGTAAAACTATGCAAAATTTGTGCTATTTGTTGAAAAAGGGCTGCCAGCCGACCACGCCGGCATATATGGGTCGGCACGTTGGGCGCACTGCCGACCCAAATCTCAAACAAGGCGGACGCCGAGCGGGCGACCGACCCAAACGGACAAAAGCGGACTTATTCGCCATCCATTTGGGTCGGCACGTTGGAGTTTCTCTAACTGGTCGACATCTTCCTGGAAAGTTGAACGCAGTTTCAAACGTTTTTCTTACACCCGAGACTTTTCTTTAGTAGCCTGGGCAGATATATTGTAATACGTGCCTTTTTCTTCACTACAAAAAATAGGAAAATGCGACTGGACAAATTAGTATTGTCTTTTGCCAAAAAATAATAATTCTATGTATATTAGAACTGTGTCAGCATCAACTCAGTGCCAAGTTCTCTCAACTTCGAGTCTTTTTTTTCAATTGCATGTTTTGGAGCTTTTGCCAAAAACATTTATTTCATCCAGGTAAGATTGGTTGAACCCCCTAGGACAAGGCAAAAATGATCACCAAGATAACTTCATGGTCGTGCGAACCGGGCAATCCCTCAATGAAATCCATACTAATCATAGCCTAGGGTTGAGTGGGAACAAGAAGGTGTTGCAAAAGTTGAGACGACTTGACATATTATGCTTTAGTCTTTTTTGGCAAATCTCACACGATGTCACATAGTGTTGCACGGTTTGCTTGAGCTATGGCTAGATAAAGAATTGCTCAAGATTTGTATGCCATCTTGCAAAGATGATATAACTACTTGCGAGGCAATTCCTCTTTGGCAACTCTATCAAATGGTATATGATATATTTTCACCACAAAAAACATTGTACGAATATACATATATTATGCTAGTCTGCTAACGTTAGTCGGTCTATTCTGCTAACATTAACATCATAATATTCTGCTAACACTTTCGAACTGCATGCTCAACGCAAATGCACTGGATTTCAAAGCAAGTGAACTGCAATGCTGAAAGAGAAGAACTGCTTGTTCGCAGAAAAATTGCACAAGTCTTTTAGTACTATTGTCGACCAAATTTTTTAACGGTTTGTCAGAACGAGGCATATGATATACCGTTAGAAAGCTATGAATTAGGCGCAACTTTTTCATATTGAACCCTTCTTGAAATTATTTACGATTTAAGAGTAATTTCAAAAATGAGACTGCTCCCAGTGAGTGGAAGCGAGCATATTTTCACGATTTTTTTCAATTTTTTATCAGAATGATGCAAATGGTATGCTGTTGGAAAGACATCGACGAGCCACACCCTTTTCATGTAGAACACCCTTTTTAATATCTTACGGTTTAAGAGCGAGTTCGAATTTACTGAAACACGGACACTGATTTTTCGCAGACCCAAAATCGACGAAGGACCTGCATCAGACGAAAACCGCACTGCAATGTTGAAGAAGCGGGCCTTACGTGGTTGTTTCAGTATTGTTTTCACTGTAATTTTTGAACCATTTGTCGAAATGAGGTGTGTGATACGCCGTTGGAAAGCTACAGAATAGACGCAACTTATTCACGTATAACACTTTTGATTTTTTTTTCTATTTTTATATGAATTTCGAATACGATGTGGTGCGCGTCAAGTCATAGCGGGCGTATTTTCGCAATTTTTTGAACCGCTTGTTGGAATGATGCAAATGACACACAATTGGAAAGATATCGACGAGGCGCAATTTTTTCATGTAGAATAGTCTCTCTAATCCTCACGGTTTACGAGCCAGTTGTTGACACCCGATTTTGGCACGATACAAAACGCAATGAATATGGCCTCAAATGAAAAAGTTCTCAAAGCGAGAAAGTTTCGTATCATCAAAAGGATAAACTTTGATATTTGGGTCATAGCCATCCGATCTCATCTCTAAGGTCGAAGTTGTGTTTGAAGTACTGAGATTTTATATCCAGAACACTTTTCGGCTGATTATGTTGGGGAACGTAGTAATTTCAAAAAAATTCCTACGCACACGCAAGATCATGGTGATGCATAGCAACGAGAGGGGAGAGTGTTGTCTACGTACCCTCGTAGACCGAAAGCGGAAGCGTTATATCAACGCGGTTGATGTAGTCGTACGTCTTCACGGCCCGATCGATCAAGCACCGAAACTATGGCACCTCCGAGTTTTAGCACACGTTCAGCTCGATGACGATCCCCGGACTCCGATCCAGCAAAGTGTCGGGGAAGAGTTTCATCAGCACGACGGTGTGGTGACGATCTTGATGTTCTACCGTCGCAGGGCTTCGCCTAAGCACCGCTACAATATTATCGAGGATTATGGTGGAAGGGGGCACCGCACATGGCTAAGAAAACGATCACGTGGATCCACTTGTGTGTCTAGGGGTGCCCCCTGCCCCCGTATATAAAGGAGCAAGGGGAGGAGGCCGGCCGGCCCTATGGCGCGCCAAGGAGGAGTCCTCCTCCTAGTAGGAGTAGGACTCCTACTAGGAGGGGGAAGGAAGTGGGGAGGGAGAAGGAAAGGGGGGGGCCGCCACCCCTCTCCTAGTCCAATTTGGACCAGGGGGAAGGAGGCGCGCGGCCCACCCTGGCTGCCCTTCTCTCTCTCCACTAAGGCCCATATGGCCCATTACTTCTCCCGGGGGGTTCCGGTAACTCTTCGGTACTCCGGTTTTCTCCGAAATCACCTGGAACACTTCCGGTGTCCGAATATAGTCATCCAATATATTAATCTTTATGTCTCGACCATTTCGAGACTCCTCATCATGTCTGTGATCACATCCGAGACTCCGAACTAACTTCGGTACATCAAAACCAATAAACTCATAATATAACTGTCATCGAAACCTTAAGCCTGCGGACCCTACGGGTTCGAGAACAATGTAGACATGACCGAGACACGTCTCCGGTCAATAACCAATAGCGGAACCTGGATGCTCATATTGGCTCCTACATATTCTACGAAGATCTTTTATCGGTCAAACCGCATAACAACATACGTTGTTCCCTTTATCATCGATATGTTACTTGCCCGAGATTCGATCGTCGGTATCTCAATACCTAGTTCAATCTCGTTACCGGCAAGTCTCTTTACTCATTCCGTAATACATCATCTCGCAACTAACTCATTAGTTGCATTGCTTGCAAGGCTTAGGTGATGTGTATTACCGAGAGGGCCCAAAGATACCTCTCCGACAATCGGAGTGACAAATCCTAATCTCGAAATACGCCAACCCAACATTTACCTTTGGAGACACCTGTAGAGCTGCTTTATAATCACCCAATTACGTTGTGACGTTTGGTAGCACACAAAGTGTTCCTCTGGCAAACGGGAGTTGCATAATCTCATAGTCATAGGAACTTGTATAAGTCATGAAGAAAGCAATAGCAACATACTAAACGATCGGGTGCTAAGCTAATGGAATGGGTCATGTCAATCACATTATTCTCCTAATAATGTGATCCCGTTAATCAAATTACAACACATGTCTATGGTTAGGAAACATAACCATCTTTGATTAACGAGCTAGTCAAGTAGAGGCATACTAGTGACGTTTTAGTTTGTCTATGTATTCACACAAGTATTATGTTTCCGGATAATACAATTCTAGCATGAATAATAAACATTTATCATGATATAAGGAAATAAAATAATAACATTATTATTGCCTCTAGGGCATATTTCCTTCAGTCTCCCACTTGCACTAGAGTCAATAATCTAGATTACACAGTAATGATTCTAACACCCATGGAGCTATGGTGCTGATCATGTTTTGCTCGTGGAAGAGGCTTAGTCATCGGGTCTGCAACATTCAGATCCGTATGTATCTTGCAAATCTCTATGTCCCCCACCTGGACTAGATCCCGGATGGAATTGAAGCGTCTCTTGATGTGCTTGGTTCTCTTGTGAAATTTGGATTCCTTTGCCAAGGCAATTGCACCAGTATTGTCACAGAAGATTTTCATTGGACCCGATGCACTAGGTATGACACCTAGATCGGATATGAACTCCTTCATCCTGACTCCTTCGTTTGCTACTTCCGAAGCAGCTATGTACTCCGCTTCATATGTAGATCCCGCCACAACGCTTTATTTAGAACTGCACCAACTGACAGCTCCACCGTTTAATGTAAACACGTATCCGGTTTGCGATTTAGAATCGTCCGGATCAGTGTCAAAGCTTGCATCAACGTAACCATTTACTATGAGCTCTTTGTCACCTCCATATATGAGAAACATATCCTTAGTCCTTTTCAGGTATTTCAGGATGTTCTTGACCGCTGTCCAGTGATCCACTCCTGGATTACTTTGGTACCTCCCTGCTAGACTTATAGCAAGACACACATCAGGTCTGGTACACAGCATTGCATACATGATAGAGCCTATGGCTGAAGCATAGGGAACATCTTTCATTTTCTCTCTATCTTCTGCATTGGTTGGGCATTGAGTCTTACTCAATTTCACACCTTGTAACACAGGCAAAAATCCTTTCTTTGCTTGATCCATTTTGAACTTCTTTGAAATTTTGTCAAGGTATGTGCTTTGTGAAAGTCCAATTAAGCGTCTTGATCTATCTCTATAGATCTTAATGCCTAATATGTAAGCAGCTTCACCGAGGTCTTTCATTGAAAAACTCTTATTCAAGTATCCCTTTATGCTATCCAGAAATTCTATATCATTTCCGATTAGTAATATGTCATCTACATATAATATCAGAAATGCTACAGAGCTCCCACTCACTTTCTTGTAAATACAGGCTTCTCCAAAAGTCTGTACAAAACCAAATGCTTTGATCACACTATCAAAGCGTTTATTCCAACTCCGAGATGCTTGCACCAGTCCATAAATGGATCGCTAGAGCTTGCACACTTTGTTAGCTCCCTTTGGATCGACAAAACCTTCCGGTTGCATCATATACAACTCTTCTTCCAGAAATCCATTCAGGAATGCAGTTTTGACATCCATCTGCCAAATTTCATAATCATAAAATGCGGCAATTGCTAACATGATTCAGACAGACTTAAGCATCGCTACGGGTGAGAAGGTCTCATCGTAGTCAATCCCTTGAACTTGTCGAAAACCTTTTGCGACAAGTCGAGCTTTGTAGACAGTAACATTACCGTCGGTGTCAGTCTTCTTCTTGAAGATCCATTTATTCTCAATTGCTTGCCGATCATTGGGCAAGTCAACCAAAGTCCATACTTTGTTTTCATACATGGATCCCATCTCAGATTTCATGGCTTCGAGCCATTTTGCGGAATCTGGGCTCACCATCGCTTCTTCATAGTTCGCAGGTTCATCATGATCTAGTAGCATGACTTCCAGAACAGGATTACCGTACCACTCTGGTGCGGATCTTACTCTGGTTGATCTACGAGGTTCAGTAGTAACTTGTTCTGAAGTTTCATGATCATTATCATTGGCTTCCTCACTAATTGGTGTAGGTGTCACAGAAACATGTTTCTGCGATGTACTACTTTCCAATAAGGGAGCAGGTACAGTTACCTCATCAAGTTCTACTTTCCTCCCACTCACTTCTTTCGAGAGAAACTCCTTCTCTAGAAAGGATCCATTCTTAGCGACAAATGTCTTGCCTTCGGATCTGTGATAGTAGGTGTACCCAACAGTCTCTTTTGGGTATCCTATGAAGACACATTTCTCTGATTTGGGTTCGAGCTTATCAGGTTGAAGTTGCTTCACATAAGCATCGCAGCCCCAAACTTTTAGAAACGACAACTTTGGTTTCTTGCCAAACCACAGTTCATAAGGCGTCGTCTCAACGGATTTTGATGGTGCCCTATTTAACGTGAATGCGGTTGTCTCTAGAGCATAACCCCAAAACGATAGCGGTAAATCTGTAAGAGACATCATAGATCGCACCATATCAAGTAAAGTACGATTACGACGTTCGGACACACCATTACGCTGTGGTGTTCCGGGTGGCTTGAGTTGCGAAACTATTCCGCATTGTTTCAAATGTAGACCAAACTCGTAACTCAAATATTCTCCTCCACGATCAGATCATAGAAACTTTATTTTCTTGTTATGATGATTTTCAACTTCACTCTGAAATTCTTTGAACTTTTCAAATGTTTCAGACTTATGTTTCATTAAGTAGATATACCCATATCTGCTTAAATCATCTGTGAAGGTGAGAAAATAACGATATGCGCCACGAGCTTCAACATTCATTGGACCACATACATCTGTATGTATGATTTCCAACAAATTTGTTGCTCTCTCCATAGTACCGGAGAACGGTGTTTTAGTCATCTTGCCCATGAGGCACAGTTCGCAAGTACCAAGTGATTCATAATCAAGTGGTTCCAAAAGTCCATCAGTATGGAGTTTCTTCATGCATTTTACACCGATATGACCTAAACGGCAGTGCCACAAATAAGTTGCACTATCATTATCAACTCTACATCTTTTGGCTTCAACATTATGAATATGTGTATCACTACTATCGAGATTCATCAAAAATAGACCACTCTTTAAGGGTGCATGACCATAAAAGATATTACTCATATAAATAGAACAACCATTATTCTCTGATTTAAATGAATAATTGTCTCGCATGAAACAAGATCCAGATATAATGTTCATGCTCAACGCTGGCACCAAATAACAATTATTTAGGTCTAATACTAATCCCGATGGTAGATGTAGAGGTAGCGTGCCGACCGCGATCACATCGACTTTGGAACCATTTCGCATGCGCATCGTCACCTCGTCCTTCGCCAGTGTTCGCTTAATCCGTAGTCCCTGTTTCGAGTTGCAAATATTAGCAACAGAACCAGTATCAAATACCCAGGTGCTACTGCGAGCTCTAGTAAGGTACACATCAATAACGTGTATATCACATATACCTTTGTTCACCTTGCCATCCTTCTTATCTGCCAAATACTTCGGGCAGTTCCGCTTCCAGTGACCAGTCTGCTTGCAGTAGAAGCACTCAGTTTCAGGCTTAGGTCCAGATTTGGGTTTCTTCTCTTGAGCAGCAACTTGCTTGCTGTTCTTTTTGAACTTCCCCTTCTTCTTCTTCCCTTTGCCCTTCTTCTTTTTGATTTCTACCTCCGCAGCTTTTAGCATTGCGAAGAGCTCGGGAATAGTCTTATTCATCCCTTGCATATTATAGTTCATCACGAAGCTCTTGTAGCTAGGTGGCAGTGATTGGAAAATTCTGTCAATGACGCAATCATCTGGAAGATTAACTCCCAATTGAATCAAGTGATTATTATACCCAGACATTTTGAGTATATGCTCACTGACAGAACTGTTCTCCTCCATCTTGCAGCTATAGAATTTATTGGAGACTTCATATCTCTCAATCCGGGCATTTGCTTGAAATATTAACTTCAACTCCTGGAACATCTCATATGCTCCATGACGTTCAAAACGTCGTTGAAGTCTCGATTCTAAGCCGTAAAGCATGGCACACTGAACTATCGGGTAGTCATCAGCTTTGCTCTGCCAGACGTTCATAACATCTGGTGTTGCTCCAGCAGCAGGCCTGACACCCAGCGGTGCTTCCAGGACGTAATTCTTCTACGCAGCAATGAGGATAATCCTCAAGTTACGGACCCAGTCCGTGTAATTGCCACCATCATCTTTCAACTTTGCTTTCTCAAGGAACGCATTAAAATTCAACGGAACAACAGCACAGGCCATCTATCTACAATCAAACATAAACAAGCAAGATACTATCAGGTACTAAGTTCATGATAAATTTAAGTTCAATTAATCATATTACTTAAGAACTCCCACTTAGAAAGACATCCCTCTAATCTTCTAAGTGATTACGTGACCCAAATCAACTAAACCATAACCGATCATCACGTGAAATGGAGTAGTTTTCAATGGTGAACATCGCTATGTTGATCATATCTACTATATGATTCACGCTCGACCTTTCGGTCTCAGTGTTCCGAGGCCATATCTGCAGATGCTAGGCTCGTCAAATTTAACCTGAGTATTCTGCGTGTGCAAAAATGGCTTGCACCCGTTGTAGATGGACGTAGAGCTTATCACACCCGATCATCATGTGGTGTCTGGGCACGACGAACTTTGGCAACGGTGCATACTCAGGGAGAACACTTTTATCTTGAAATTTAGTGAGAGATCATCTTATAATGCTACCGTCAATCAAAGCAACATAAGATGCATAAAAGATAAACATCACATGCAATCAATATAACTGATATGATATGGTCATCATCATCTTGTGCTTGTGATCTCCATCTCCGAAGCATCGTCATGATCACCATCGTCATCGGCGCGACACCTTGATCACCATCGTAGCATCATTGTCGTCTCGCCAATCTTATGCTTCCACGACTATCGCTACCGCTTAGTGATAAAGTAAAGCATTACAGCGCAATTGCATTGCATACAATAAAGCGACAACCATATGGCTCCTGCCAGTTGCCGATAACTTGGTTACAAAACATGATCATCTCATACAATAAAATTTTAGCATCATGTCTTGACCATATCACATCACAACATGCCCTGCAAAAAAAAGTTAGACGTCATATACTTTGTTGTTGCAAGTTTTATGTGGCTTCTATGGGCTTAAGCAAGAACTAATCTTACCTACGCATCAAAAACCACAACGGTAGTTTGTCAAGTTGGTGCTGTTTTAACCTTCGCAAGGACCGGGCGTAGCCACAGTCGGTTCAACTAAAGTTGGAGAAACTGACACCCGCCAGCCACCTGTGTGCAAAGCACGTCGGTAGAACCAGTCTCGCGTAAGCGTACGCGTAATGTCGGTCCGGGCCGCTTCATCCAACAATACCGCCAAACCAAAGTATGACATGCTGGTAAGCAGTATGACTTATATCGCCCACAACTCACTTGTGTTCTACTCGTGCATATAACATCAACACATAAAACCTAGGCTCTGATACCACTTGTTGGGGAACGTAGTAATTTTAAAAAAATTCCTACGCACACGCAAGATCATGGTGATGCATAGCAACGAGAGGGGAGAGTGTAGTCTACGTACCCTCGTAGACCAAAAGCGGAAGCGTTATATCAACGCGGTTGATGTAGTCATACGTCTTCACGGCCCGACCGATCAAGCACCGAAACTACGGCACCTCCGAGTTTTAGCACACGTTCAGCTCGATGACGATCCCCGGACTCTGATCTAGCAAAGTGTCGGGGAGGATTTCCGTCAGCACGACGGCGTAGTGAAGATCTTGATGTTCTACCGTCACAGGGCTTCGCCTAAGCACCGCAACAATATTATAGAGGATTATGGTGGAAGGGGGCACCGCACACGGCTAAGAAAACGATCACGTGGATCCACTTGTGTGTCTAGGGGTGCCCCTGCCCCCGTATATAAAGGAGCAAGGGGAGGAGGCCGGCCGGCCCTATGGCACGCCAAGGAGGAGTCCTCCTCCTAGTAGGAGTAGGACTCCTACTAGGAGGGGGAAGGAAGTGGGGAGGAAGAAGGAAAGGGGGGCGCCGCCCCCCTCTCCTAGTCCAATTCGGACCAGGGGGGGAAGAGGCACGCGGCCCACCCTGGCTGCCCTTCTCTCTCTCCACTAAGGCGCATATGGCCCATTACTTCTCCCGGGGGGGTTCCGGTAACCCTCCGGTACTCCGGTTTTCTCCGAAATCACCCGGAACACTTCCGGTGTCCAAATTGTTGGGGAACGTAGTAATTTCAAAAAATTTCCTACGCACACGCAAGATCATGGTGATGCATAGCAACGAGAGGGGAGAGTGTTGTCTACGTACCCTCGTAGACCGCAACGGAAGCGTTGACGCAACATAGAGAAGTAGTCGTACGTCTTCCCGATCCGACCGATCCAAGCACCGTTACTCCGGCACCTCCGAGTTCTTAGCACACGTACAGCTCGATGACGCTCCCCGGGCTCCGATCCAGCAAAGCTTCGGGGATGAGTTCCGTCAGCACAACGGCGTGGTGACGATGATGATGTTCTACCGACGCAGGGCTTCGCCTAAGCACTACAACGATATGATCGAGGTGGAATATGGTGGCAGGGGGCACCGCACACGGCTAAGGAACGATCACGTGGATCAACTTGTGTGTTCTAGGGTGCCCCCCTGCCCCCGTATATAAAGGAGCAAGGGGGAGGCCGGCCGGCCCTATGGGGCGCGCCAAGGGGAGGGGAGTCCTCCTCCTAGTGGGAGTAGGACTCCCCTTTCCTAGTCCAACTAGGAGACTTGAGGGGGAAGGAAAGAGAGGGAGAGGGAGAGGGAAAATAGGGGGGCCGCGCCCCCCCCTCCTAGTCCAATTCGGACTCCCCATGAGGGGGGGGCGCCACCTCTTGGGCTGCTGCCCTCTCTCTCCCCTCAGGCCCAATAAGGCCCATTACTTCCCCGGGGGGTTCCGGTAACCCCTCCGGCACTCCGGTTTTCTCCGAAATCACCCGGAACAATTCCGGTGTCCGAATATAGCCGTCCAATATATCAATCTTTATGTCTCGACCATTTTGAAACTCCTCGTTATGTCCGTGATCACATCCGGGACTCCGAACTAACTTCGGTACATCAAAATGCATAAACTCATAATAACTGTCATCGTAACATTAAGCGTGCGGACCCTACGGTTCGAGAACAATGTAGACATGACTGAGACATATCT
>NC_053026.1:566275012-566291788 GCF_003073215.2 Triticum urartu | reverse complement strand
GGGCCGAGAGAGATGGATCTCATCCGGGACTCCGAACAACTTTCGGGTTACTGCATATTCATATCTCTACAACCCTAGCGTCACCGAACCTTAAGTGTGTAGACCCTACGGGTTCGGGAGACATGTAGACATGACCGAGATGGCTCTCTGGTCAATAACCAACAGCGGGATCTGGATACCCATGTTGGCTCCCACATGCTCCTCGATGATCTCATCGGATGAACCACGATGTCGAGGATTCAAGCAACCCCGTATACAATTCCCTTTGTCAATCGGTACGTTACTTGCCCGAGATTCGATCGTCGGTATCCCAATACCTCGTTCAATCTCGTTACCGGCAAGTCACTTTACTCGTACCGTAATGCATGATCCCGTGACCAGACACTTGGTCACTTTGAGCTCATTATGATGATGCATTACCGAGTGGGCCCAGAGATACCTCTCCGTCATACGGAGTGACAAATCCCAGTCTTGATCCATGTCAACCCAACAGACACTTTCGGAGATACCCGTAGTATACCTTTATAGTCACCCAGTTACGTTGTGACGTTTGGTACACCCAAAGCACTCCTACGGTATCCGGGAGTTACACGATCTCATGGTCTAAGGAAAAGATACTTGACATTGGAAAACTCTAGCAAACGAACTATACGATCTTGTGCTATGTTTAGGATTGGGTCTTGTCCATCACATCATTCTCCTAATGATGTGATCTCGTTATCAATGACATCCAATGTCCATAGTCAGGAAACCATGACTATCTGTTGATCAACGAGCTAGTCAACTAGAGGCTTACTAGGGACATGTTGGTGTCTATGTATTCACACATGTATTACGATTTCCGGATAACACAATTATAGCATGAATAAAAGACAATTATCATGAACAAGGAAATATAATAATAATCCTTTTATTATTGCTCTAGGGCATATTTCCAACAGTCCATACCGTCGATGTCTTCGGAGTCGAAGTCGAGCATGTCGGTCAAATCATCGACAGTGGCTATGAAGTGGGTGGTGGCTGGGCGTCGAATCTCTTTGTCATCCGCATCCCAATCCCCGCCGGTCATAAACCTGGCCAGGACTCCTTCTGACAAGGAGAGAGACCTTAGTGGAATTCAGTATATCACCGAAGGGCGAGTGCTGGGATATCCGCGGCTGGAACTCCATGATCGGCGCCCAATCGGATTCGATTGGCAGGGGCGCGGGTAGCTTCGGAGTTTGGAGGAGAGTCCGGCAATCTGGAGTCGCAGGCCTCGCGAAGGCGAGGCTGGTATTCGGCTCGATCATCGTTGAGGTTGCGGCCTCCGTGGCGGGGTCCAACCACCCATCCATGGATGGCGCAATTGGCTCCGAATTGAAGGTCGGAGCGGTTGCAGGTGCGATCTCCTGAACATTGTCCGGCGGTAGAGCTAAATCATGCCCATCGTGACAGTGCGACGCACTTGGCAAGGGCTCGAATCCGTCGAAGATCTAGTCTCCGCGGATGTCCGCCATGTAGTTTAAGCTTCCAAACCTGACCTAATGGCCAGGGGCGTAGCTTTCAATCTGCTCCAGATGGCCAAGCGAATTGGCCCACAGTGCAAAGCCGCCGAATACAAAAATCTGTCCGGGGAGAAATGTCTCACCCTGGACTGCGTCGCTAACGATGATCGAAGGAGCCATCAAGCCTGATGATGACGACACAGAGGAACTCTCAATGAAAGCACCAATCTCGGTGTCAAAACCGGCGGATCTCGGGTAGGGGGCCCGAACTGTGCGTCTAGGCGGATGGTAACAGGAGACAAGGGACACGATGTTTTTACCCAGGTTCGGGCCCTCTCGATGGAGGTAAAACCCTACTCCTGCTTGATTAATATTGATGATATGGGTAGTACAAGAGTTGATCTACCACGAGATCGGAGAGGCTAAACCCTAGAAGCTAGCCTATGGTATGATTGTTGTTGTTGTGTCCTACGGACTAAACCCTCCGGTTTATATAGACACCGGAGGGGGCTAGGGTTACACAGAGTCGGTTACAAGGAAGGAGATCTACATATCCGTATTGCCAAGCTTTCCTTCCACGCCAAGGAGAGTCCCATCCGGACACGGGACGAAGTCTTCAATCTTGTATCTTCATAGTCCAATAGTCCGGCCAAAGATTATAGTCCGGCTGTCCGGATACCGCCTAATCCAGGACTCCCTCAATGACCATAAAAGATATTACTCATATAAATAGAACAACCATTATTCTCTGATTTAAATGAATAACTATCTTGCATCAAACTAGATCCAGATATAATGTTCATGCTCAACGCTGGCACCAAAGAACAATTATTTAGGTCTAATACTAATCCCGAAGGTAGATGTAGAGGTAGCGTGCCAACCGCGATCACATCGACTTTGGAACCATT
Source organism: Triticum urartu (assembly GCF_003073215.2). Taxonomy (NCBI): domain Eukaryota; kingdom Viridiplantae; phylum Streptophyta; class Magnoliopsida; order Poales; family Poaceae; genus Triticum; species Triticum urartu. The sequence continues at coordinate 566,289,396 of NC_053026.1, read as the reverse complement.
TCCCACGCGCATCATCACCTCGTCCTTGGCCAGTGTTCGCTTAATCCGTAGTCCCTGTTTTGAGTTGCAAATATTAGCAACAGAACCAGTATCAAATACCCAGGTGCTACTTCGAGCTCTAGTAAGGTACACATCAATAACATGTATATCACATATACCTTTGTTCACCTTGCCATCCTTCTTATCCGCCAAATACTTGGGGCAGTTCCGCTTCCAGTGACCAGTCTGCTTGCAGTAGAAGCACTCAGTTTCAGGCTTAGGTCCAAACTTGGGTTTCTTCTCCTGAGCAGCAACTTGCTTGTTGTTCTTCTTGAAGTTCCCCTTCTTCTTCCCTTTGCCCTTTTTCTTGAAACTAGTGGTCTTGTTGACCATCAACACTTGATGCTCCTTCTTGATTTCTACCTCCGCAGCCTTTAGCATTGCGAAGAGCTCAGGAATCGTCTTATCCATCCCTTGCATGTTATAGTTCATCACGAAGCTCTTGTAGCTTGGTGGCAGTGATTGGAGAATTCTGTCAATGACGCTATCATCCGGAAGATTAACTCCCAGTTGAATCAAGTGATTATTATACCCAGACATCTTGAGTATATGCTCACTGACAGAACTATTCTCCTCCATCTTGCACCAATAGAACTTATTGGAGAGTTCATATCTCTCAATCCAGGCATTTGCTTGAAATATTAACTTCAACTCCTGGAACATCTCATATGCTCCATGACGTCCAAACCGTCGTTGAAGTCCCGGTTCCAAGCCGTAAATCATGACACACTGAACTATTGAGTAGTCATCAGCTTTGCTCTGCCAGACGTTCATAACATCTGGTGTTGCTCCTGCAGCAGGCCTGGCACCCAGCAGTGCTTCCAGGACGTAATTCTTCTGTGCAGCAATGAGGATAATCCTCAAGTTACGGACCCAGTCCGTGTAATTGCTACCATCATCTTTCAACTTTGCTTTCTCAAGGAACGCATTAAAATTCAACGGAACAACAGCACGGGCCATCTATCTACAATCAAACATAGACAAGAAAGATACCATCAGGTACTAAGTTCATGATAAATTTAAGTTCAATTAATCATATTACTTAAGAACTTCCACTTAGAAAGACATCCCTCTAATCTTCTAAGTGATCACGTGATCCAAATCCTAAACCGTAACTGATCATCACGTGAAATGGAGTAGTTTTCAATGGTGAACATCACTATGTTGATCATATCTACTATATGATTCACGCTCGACCTTTCAGTCTCAGTGTTCCGAGGCCATATCTGCATATGCTAGGCTCGTCAAGTTTAACCTGAGTATTCTGCGTGTGCAAAACTGGCTTGCACCCATTGTAGATGGACGTAGAGCTTATCACACCCGATCAACACGTGGTGTCTGGGCACGACGAACTTTGGCAATGGTGCATACTCAGGGAGAACACTTTTATCTTGAAATTTAGTGAGAGATCATCTTATAATGCTACCGTCAATCAAAGCAAGATAAGATGCATAAAATATAAACATCACATGCAATCAATATAAGTGATATGATATGGCCATCATCATCTTGTGCTTGTGATCTCCATGTCCGAAGCACCGTCATGATCACCATCGTCACCGGCGCGACACCTTGATCTCCATCGTAGCATCGTTGTCGTCTCGCCAATCTTATGCTTCTACGACTATCGCTACCGCTTAGTGATAAAGTAAAGCATTACAGGGCGATTGCATTACATATAATAAAGCGACAACCATATGGCTCCTGCCAGTTGCCGATAACTCGGTTACAAAACATGATCATCTCATACAATAAAATTTAGCATCATGTCTTGACCATATCACATCACAACATGCCCTGCAAAAACAAGTTAGACGTCCTCTACTTTGTTGTTGCAAGTTTTACGTGGCTGCAACGGGCTTAGCAAGAACTGTTCTTACCTACGCATCAAAAACCACAACGATAGTTTGTCAAGTTGGTGCTGTTTTAACCTTCGCAAGGACCGGGTGTAGCCACACTCGGTTCAACTAAAGTTGGAGAAACTGACACCCGCCAGCCACCAGTGTGCAAAGCACGTCGGTAGAACCAGTCTCGCGTAAGCGTACGCATAATGTCAGTTCGGGCTGCTTCATCAAACAATACTGCCGAACCAAAGTATGACTTGTTGGTAAGCAGTATGACTTATATCGCCCACAACTCACTTGTGTTCTATTCGTGCATATAACATCAACGCATAAAACCTGGCTCGGATGCCACTGTTGGGGAACGTAGTAATTTCAAAAAAATTCCTACGCACACGCAAGATCATGGCGATGCATAGCAACAAGAGGGGAAAGTGTTGTCCACGTACCCTCGTAGACCGAAAGCGGAAGCGTTAGCACAACGCGGTTGATGTAGTCGTACGTCTTCATGATCCGACCGATCAAGTACCGAACGTACGGCACCTCCGAGTTCAGCACACGTTCAGCCCAATGACGTCCCACGAACTCCGATCCAGCCGAGTGTTGAGGGAGAGTTTCGTCAGCACGACGGCGTGGTGACAATGTTGATGTTCTATCGACGCAGGGCTTCGCCTAAGCACCGCTACAGTATTATCGAGGTGGACTATGGTGGAGGGGGGCACCGCACACGGCTAAGAGATCAATGATCAATTGTTGTGTCTCTAGGGTGCCCCCTTCCCCGTATATAAAGGAGCAAGGGGGGTGTGGCCAGCCATAGGGAGAGGCGCGCCAGGAGGAGTCCTACTCCCACCGGGAGTAGGACTCCTGTCGGTGTCAAAACCGACGAATCTCGGGTAGGGGGTCCCGAACTGTGTGTCTAGGCCGGATGGTAACAGGAGGCAGGGGACACGAAGTTTTACCCAGGTTCGGGCCCTCTCGATGGAGGTTGTCGTGGAATTTTCATGGCAGATGTCCTTAGTGTCAGGACTTAGTCGCGAGGCCAACGCATCTATGTGGTAGCTTGAAAGGGGTTGAGCGGGACGAGAGACGCGATGTTTTACCCAGGTTCGGCCCCTCATGGTGGAGGTAAAAACCTACATCCTGCTTCCTTGATATTGATTATGATGATCACGGTTACAAGAGTGCTCTATCTTGAGAGCTATTGTCTAAACCTAACTTGTCCAACTTGTGGAACTTGTGAATCTTGTCCCTCTTGGGGTGCCCTGCCCCTCCTTATATATGTTGAAGGGGTAGGTTACATGTGGAGTCCTATTAGGATTAGGATTAGTCTACCTTCTAATACAAACCGGATACAAGTCCTGGTCTTAACTCCTTGTAAGGTAAATATTCCTCATGCCCTTCCTCTTAAACCGGCCCAGCATTAAACGTGAACCGGCCTTCTGGGTCTTGGGCCTTGTCATCCGTCTGTCCCGTACGCCGGATCACCAATGAGTCATAATGACCAGGTGGGTTACTTGTAAACCGCCAGGGCGGGTCGCCAATGAATCGCCAAGTGTCAGCCGGATCTCAAGTAAACCGCCAACTCCGGCCGGGTTATACTTCCGGCCGTTTACGCCGTCGTGGGGTATATCCCTGACATTAGCCCCCAGTTTAATTTGGATTTATCCATGTTAAACTGATCCTGTAAAACAAACACAAGAATAAATTTCACAGGTTGTGCTCCGGGTTTAAGAATCTTGTAGACCGGCTCTGATCATCCTAATTCCTTGCCATTTTCTTCTTCTAGAAAATCCAGGTCAATAAGCCATCTTCATACTCAATTTGCTGACATTGGTTTGTCACCAAGAAATATTGAAGAATAACTCCTTTGACTCAGCTCCCAAAAGCCGGTTTAAGAAATATGGGTCCTGAAAATACTTATCTGATATTCAGCCGGTTTGAAGATGTAAAACTTGCCGGTTTAATATTACCAAAATGGCCGGTTTATAAATATTGATGTGCGCCGGTCATAATTGTTGTCGACACCGGGTCATGTAATTGATCTTCCTGATTTGCTCAAAACTGATAAAATGAAGATGTTCCTCCTTTATATGCATAATACCTGTAGCCCCCAAGTCTTAAGAGGAGAACATAGTGATAACTTAAGACTTGCTCCAATAAGTGTTTCAACCTTGAAGAAATCCGGTTTGTTCATCTCAATCATATAAACTGAATACTCCATATATGTAGCCCCCAAGTGCCGGGTTGTCATGCTTGCAGCAACCTGGGACTTGTAATTGCTTATAAAAACTTCAATCAGTGTAACCCCCAAGGGCGTCATTATGCAATAATGAGCAGGGACTTTGTAAATATAATCATGTAGATTTTAGCAGTGATGTGTAGCCCCCAAGGGCCGGCTTAGTAAGATAATACTGAACCGGGACTTGATATATACTTCAATGAAAATAACATCTTATAATGTAGCTTCCATCGTAGGGCTTGAACCCACGTCCACAAGGTTAAGAGTTTTGTGCTTTACCAACTGAGCAATGGATCCTTCAATATTATGGACGAAAACTTGTGTACCTTGAATTGTTGACAGGAGCAATTGGTAGCCCCCAAGGGCCGGCTCATTATAATATGATGAGTCGGGTCTTCAATAAGACTAGTAAAAATGACTTTGCATTAGCCCCCAAGTGTCATGATGCATGCTTGCAGCGACATGAGACTTGCATGTAATCTCAATTTGAATAATGTAGCCCCCAAGTGCCGGGTTGTAAGCCTGCAGCGACTCGGGACTATTCCTTCCATTGTAGAATAAATCATATCCTTTGATAAAATAATAGCCATTGCGCTAAAGCGACTTTGAAAACTCAATAATACCGGTTATTAATAACCATCAAAATCCAGCCATGTTGGCTATTCAATATAATATAATCCGGTGAAACCTTATTCATTCAATATCATAATGAAAATTCAGCCAAGTTTGGCTATTTGAATAACATAACCCAATGATTTATAAGCGCATAATTCCGATGGCACAATCCAAATGTATATATACTGGTGACTTATAGTCCGGAAGCCAGGCAGGTTTAACAAACACCGGATAATTTCTCATCATACTGGCGACTTATAGTCAAAAGCCAGGCAGGTTTAACAAACCTGTTTCTGCATACAACAAGTTTAAACTGTCCTGGCGGTTTACCGCCGGACGGGTCATAATGCCCAACATATAACCGGGTTTATAACCAAGGTGTACTTAAGAATAATCAAATATGAAATATATCATACCTGTGACATTGAATCACATTGTTGGTTTTACCAACTTTTTGTAGTAAGAGTGATAACCCCAATCTTTGAGTAATGATATCTCCTTTCATATTGTACCGGTTTATGGTAAAACCATACCGGGCTGTGATAAACACCGGATTAACCATATATAATACTGGTGACTTATAGTCAAACCAGACCGGGCTGATAGACTCCAGATTATAACTTGATCGTGTACTGACAACTTGTAGTTGAAAGCCGAGCCGGGTTGATAAACACCGATTTACTCCATAATAGGATGGTAACAGAAAATCAAACCGGGCAGATAGCCTCCGGATTAAAAATGGACCGTGTTCCGTCAATTGACAGTGTGAACCGGTTTAAAATTTTGCCGGTTTAAAAAATGCAACAAAAAGAAAGAAATATCTATCAAAGAAAATTTCAAGCAAAGGCAATGATAAAACCATTTGCAAAAAGAGGCTATTGACCGATCAAATGGCGTTACCATGGTCGGACATGACCAAGCTCCCGTTAGGTGTAACTATGGTTCTAGTCAGCCAGGTCCCCAAATGAAACCGTGGCATTTATGCCGACCAAGTGGCATGGCGATGGTTCGGGTTCGACCAAGCCCCCAAGTGATTCTGTGGCCTTAGGCCGATCAAGAGGCATGAGTGGTTCAGACATGACCAAGTCCCCAAGTGATCTGGTGGCTCTCGCCTATCAAGAGGTATGGTAATTGGTTTCGGACATGACCAATCCTCCAAGTGATATAACACGATGCTTTAGCAAAGCGACCTCAAGGGTAAACCGGAAGCCGCTTTAGAACAACTCCGTGTAACCCACACATGATGTAAAAGAACAGAGACCCCGCTTTATGAAGCAGAAGCCCCCAATGTGATCAATAATATGTCAGGCCAGTAAGGCGGGATACCCATGTTTGAACGACATAGTGGCAGAAGTCCTCTTCGGCAACTTTTAACTTTTTGCAAGAGATAAATTCTTCTTGAACTGGGATTTTGAACCGGATATTGAGAGCTTCAAAGCTTGTGGGAAACATCTCCCCTTGAAACCGGATTTTAAAACCGGATCTTCCATTTTCAACGGAAATTTTCTGACGCCTTTAACTCGAACTTGCGAGAAATTAATTCCTTTTTGAACTGGACATTGTTAAACCGGATTGAGCGCTTCAAAGCTTTGTGGGAGAACAGATTCCCTTGAACCGGACCTGTAAACCGGATATTTGAGAGCTTCAGTCAGCCTGACTTCCCTTGAAGCCGGATTTTAAAACGGAGTCTTTCTGATGACCCGGATCTTCTTCATCAAGCCGGGATTATAACTGTCATAATACTTTCCTAGCCGGAATTTTCTGACGGCCTTTAAACTTTCATCAAATATAAACAGTAGCTCTGGGACCCGGTTATCCTTCCCTCCATCGTCTGGGGTTCTTAATTTGCTAAAACTGGCAAGATCGCTGAGTCATGTCATCGTAGCCCCCGATTTCAAAGGTGACTCGAGGAGTTGGCTTGAGACTCTCCATATTTGACCATGATATAAACCGCATAACCTTGTATATCATTGGCGTTGATAGCACGATGTGAATCCATAGAAGGTTGAGGTGACTGCGCCGGGTTGTAAATGATCCCATATGAGCCGTATCAGCACTCGAGCCAATGTTTCCTTCAACTGCGATTTGAAAGTTAACCAAACTGTAGTGGCGGCGACTTGTGCGCCTGCTCATTGAACCAATCCAGTAACGGCGGTTTGATGATAAATTTGTCTCAATTTTGAAAGAAAACCGGGCTACCCAAGCTGTGACTTGCTCATACCAATAAACGGCTCATGCAGACAGGTGTGGCCCGGTATGTTGATGTAGACCAGGCCCGGGGGCGGACGACAAAGATGACCGCAGCACCACAGGCGGCACAGACAGATGAGTCAGCCGTGGCGTTGTAAGCCGGTGCGGACGAGGAGAGTCGGCACTCGTGTTCTAAACCGGTGCGGACGCATGAACCGGCCGCGGGCATTGTAAACCGGCACGGACGGAGAGTTGGCCGCGGGCATTTGTAAACCGGCGCGAACGGAGAGTTTGGCCGCGGGCATTGTAAACCGGCGTGATCGATCGTCGGTGTAGACAGATGCCACAATGTGCTCTCCGTATCTGTGGCACGGTAGCCACTCTTATAATGAGTAATTTTCCTTCACATAAGATCACAAACGAGAGTAATTGTTCTCGAAAGAATGAAAAAAATATCATAAAAATTGATCGGATGGATTTCACCTGATTCATCTGGATGATGGACGATCAGTACGTGGCATCCGTAGATAATTTTGCAAAAAATGTTATCCTCCCAAAAACTGTTATCCTCACGTAGATAACCTCCATGGGAGTAACAATCCTAGCGGCCAGAGCACTAGTACAGAGAGCATCCGATGGATTTTGCTGAGAGACAGGCGCAATGGCCTTCGGTTGTCCGGCCTCAACTCAGCAGGGGAATTATATGTTTTTCCTTGATGACCGGAGTACTGGAACTTGCATCTCGCATGATAGAATCCATTATCCATGTGAGGGAGGTATTTCCCAGGCTTGAGCAAAGTAGTAGTAGCTTTTTCTGAACAAGTATGCATCTGCTTGCTTGTGAACCAACTGGGTGCCACGGGAGACGGACGGCGTGCGAAGATCTCGGCCCTGGCTTGGCACAGCGGAAACAGTGCTGCTGGAACAGCAGCCGGTGGGTTGGATCTTTGGAAACGCAGCAGTGGCGAGACGGCCGGCGGTTTCTCACTTGCGACGCACTGAAAGTGCGTTATATCGACTAGAGGGGGGTGAATAGGCGATTTTTATGAAAGTCTTCAAAACGTGAGAGTTATGAAGACAAACAGTGAAGATTATGCCTATTACTATGCAGCGGAAGTTAGATTACACTAGGCCAGCCATGGTCATGTATTCAATAGAGTGAAAGCGCAATGACAAACAGCTTCAGTGTAATAAGGATCAGGTAGGAAGAAGTTATGAAGCCAAACAGATCATACATTCATGTTGTGAAGACAAAAGATAAAGCAAGCATGCAATGGCTTCACAATGAATAACTGTAAGTAAAAAGGAAGTGAAGATGAAACCAGTGACACGTTGAAGACAATGATTTGTTGGACCAGTTCCAGTTGCTGTGACAACTGTACGTCTGGTTGGAGCGGCTAGGTATTTAAACCAAAGGACACACAGTCCCGGACACCCAGTCAAGGACACTTAGTCCAAGACACCCAGTCCTCACCGTTTTCTCCTTGAGCTAAGGTCACACAGACCTCGCCCAATCACTCTGGTAAGTCTTCAAGGTAGACTCCCAAACCTTCACAGACTTCGTTCACCGGCAATCCACAATTTCTCTTGGATGCTCAGAACGCGACGCCTAACCGTCTGGAGGATGCACAGTCCTCAAGTGTAATAAGTCTTCAGATCACACAGACACGAAGACTTAAGTGATGCCCAATTTACTCTGGCTCTGGGTGGTTAGGGCTTTTCTCCTCACTAGGAATTTTTCTTCAAAGGCTTCGAGGTGGGTTGCTCTCAAACGACAAAAGCCGTGCACTGAAATCTGAGCAGCCAACCGTTTATGGTTGTGGGGGTGGACTATTTATAGCCACTTGGCAACCCGACCTGATCTGTCCGAAATGACCCTGGGTCACTAAGGAACTGACACGTGTACCAACGGTCGAATTTTGAACTCACACGGCAACTTTACTTGGGCTACAAGTAAAGCTGACTTGTCTGACTCTGGACAAGATTTTCTCTCAAAGTCTTCGCTCGAAGACATAGGATTTGAATTAGGCATCACTTCAGTCATTCTGACTGGTTCTCTTGGACCCCACTTAACAGTACGGTGATTCCTACGACACAACATAAATGAAATGAAACTACGAAGGATCTAAGTCTTCGAGTTCCATAAGCTTCATAGGGAGTCTTCTCATGTCATTGTCTTCAATATGAATATCTTCATAAACCACCATTGTCTTCAATGTCTTCGTACATTTTTAGGGGTCATCTCTGGTAATAAAACCGAATCAATGAGGGACTTCTACCTGTGTTTTCCTACAATTCTCACAAACACGTCAGTCCCTCAACTAGGTTTGTCGTCAATACTCCAAAACCAACTAGGGGTGGCACTAGATGCACTTACACGCACCTGCAGCCATATGAGCAGAGGCGGGCTGACGCAAAGTAACGCTTGAGGTGCAGGTAGAGGATTGGCGGTTTGAGCAAGTCCGAGGTGAACCACTGCCAGTTGTTGTGAAGCGAAGTCCTAGGCGGAGACCAAATTGATGGCCTGATCCACTTCCATTCATGGCCTTCCCGTGAGCATGACTTGGTAGAAGCTCTAAATAATATAATAATTGATGTAGTGTACAAGACCAGTACCCCAATCCTTAGTAAAAACCACGGGGCTTGAAACGGTAAACCGGCAGCAGAAACTTTTGCAGGACTCAGCGGATCAGACAGTAGAAGATTTTGTCGGTCTCGAACCGGATTTAGCGGATCAATCAATTTGACAACTTGCAGGACTCTGCGTGCAAAGAAAATCAACCTTCCATTGGTCTCAACAGATCGCCTCATGTCAGTGGCGCAAGCTGATGTGAAATTTCCACGCCGGTTTTGAACCGGAAAATTGCGAACCTTCTCGAACCGTAGAGAAGATCCCTTCAAGAACTCAACACCATCCGTGCGCTAGCCCCACGGTGGGCGCCAACTATCATGGAATTGTCACGGCAGATGTCCTTAGTGTCAGGACTTAGTCGCGAGGCCAACGCATCTATGTGGTAGCTTGAGAGGGGTTGAGCGGGACGAGAGACGCGATGTTTTACCCAGGTTCGGCCCCTCACGGTGGAGGTAAAAGCCTACATCCTGCTCTTGATATTGATGATGATGATCATGGTTACAAGAGTGCTCTATCTTGAGAGCTATTGTCTAAACCTAACTTGTCCAACTTGTGGAACTTGTGAATCTTGTCTTCTCATGTCATTGTCTTCAATATGAATATCTTCATAAACCACCATTGTCTTCAATGTCTTCGTACATTTTTAGGGGTCATCTCTGGTAATAAAACCGAATCAATGAGGGACTTCTACCTGTGTTTTCCTGCAATTCTCACAAACACGTTAGTCCCTCAACTAGGTTTGTCGTCAATACTCCAAAACCAACTAGGGGTGGCACTAGATGCACTTACAATCTCCCCCTTTTTGGTGATTGATGACAAACTAGTTGAAGTTTTCAACGGGGAACATAATTTGTGAAATAGTAAAGGAATTTGTCTTCATAAGTTGCAAGGGCTCCCCCTGAAGATGTGCATATAAGTAATTTGCCTTTTGAATGCAAATGCACATGGCAGGTTGTACTTGTGGAGATCCACTTCAACTTATGATGACAATCCACTATGCATGTGAAAGTATATGAAGATAATGACATGCATAATGGAAAATGGACGTCTGCAGTAAGAGATGAGTGCGGAATTTATCGTCGCACATGCGGAATTTATCTTCGCATAACGGAGTGACAAGCAGGTAGCAGACGGCCATCAAGGCTAAGTGTTACAACTCAAAGAAGCAAATGTAGCAAAAACGGGAGTTGTAAGCACGAAGCAAAATGTAGCAAAATATAGAGGCACCCGCCCAAAGTGACCCGCTTGAAGACTATAAACATCATGCTTCTCCCCCTTTTGTCAGTGATGACCAAAAAGGTTTGAAGACATAGAGTTTTCTACGCGTTCCCAGGCGCAGCAGGGTCGGTGGAGTTGTTTGGTGGCGGTGCAGATGAGCTTGGTGCAGATTCGACGTGTGTTGAAGCAGGTGGAGATGATGTCGCGTCGTCGTCTTCTTCAATAATCCGGGCAGACACGGTGGCAGCAGAAGAAGAGAATTCTGACTCTTCAAGTGATGGTGTGCTTCGCATCACAGCTCTTCTTGGAGGCGTGGAGTCAAATTGGAATCTCTCTCTGAAGCCATCCTCTTGCAGTTCAGCTTCATTGCTCATCATGGTGAGGCCTTTCCAAGTGCGGCGACAGGTCTCGTGTGCGACAAACGCATTCTTGGTTGCCAGATTTCTGATGCGATTGACGTCTTGCATGATGCTTCTCATCTGCCGTTTGAGCCAGTCGTGATGCCTATCTTGCTTTTGGTGAAGAGCCACAAGAAGCTCTCGGTCATTGAGTGCTCGAGCGCGCTTCTTGGGTCTCTTGGCAGCTGTGCTGTCAGTGGCTTCAGTTGATGCAGGGGCACGTGTGGTGCCAGCCATTGGATACACTCGGGAGAGAGCTTCAACACCTTCAATATTTTGAGTGAAGCTCTGGTGTTCTGCATTTTGAAGACTTAATGGTTGCTTGCCAGGCTCTGGATATATTGCTTCAGCAGATGTGTCCACATCTGGCAAAAATATCCTATGGTTGCGGGCTGAGGGTTGATAGGAGATTGCAGAGTGAAGCTTGATCAGCCTCATAACCCAAGGAGCATAGAACTTTAATCCAAACAGTTCTGAGGCAGATGCTGCAAAGTGACGGATGAAGAGATCCTGTGCATTGAAGCATTTGCCATGAAGAATGCAGAAGATGAGAGTCTTCATTGCACCATCAATTGTTGCATATCGAGAGTGTCCCTTTACAGGCCATAGAGTCCGCCTTATGATGTGATATATTGTTCTGGGCAGGTACTCTAAGTCTTCAACGAAGAACCTAGTTGGATAGGGTGCATTAGGAGGCAGTGGCTTCATCATTGAGAGCATCTGACTCATATCTGGCTCAGGACGCTGAAATATGCTCTCAATTGCTTCAGCATGGAGTTGGCACCCTTCTTCAAAGAATTCGCCAGGAGTGGGAAGGCCGGTAAGCTCAATTAGGTCGAAAGCATTGGCTTCATGATGGATATTGCCTGTCATCCACTCCAGAATCCATGTCTTCGGATCTCTGTTATAGCCTTTGATATGCAAAGTGGCATAGAACTGGAGCAGAAGCTCTTCGTTCCAGTGCTCTTCATCAGTGATAAATGGCAGCAAACCCACTTGCTTGAAGCAATCCAGTGCTTCTTCCAGACCAGGCAGACCAGCAACAGCTTCAACCTCAAGGCGCTTGTGAGGAAAGATGCGGCCTTGGTTGTATAGGATGCATGAATAATAGCTGCGCTGTTGATGGCTCCAGAACCTATCTGATACAATCCGTTCCCTTGAATAAGGGTTCTTGGAGCGGTCGAAAAACGTGTTATCTGCCCTGAAGCCGTTGATGTTGAAGGAACCAGGAGCTGATGCAGGACCTGGGAACCTTGGCAGTCGTGGGATCGGCTTCTGGACCTGGGGTCTGTACGCAATATGATAGTTGAATTGTGGTCCGGCAGCAGACTCAGGCACAGAATGTTCAGGAGCAGTAGCTTCATTGTCTTCTGAAGCTATTGTTGGGTTGGGCTCCACATTTGCTTCGGCGTTGTTTGTGGCAGCCTCAACATTTGCAGACTCAGGCACGTTCTCCTGGAGAACTGCTTCTTGTTGGTGTGGGGGAGTTGGAGCTTGTGGTATCTCTGCATGCTCTTCGGCTGATGCAGCCGGAATGTCGTCAGCAGCCTGAGCCCTTGGCCCTTTGCGAAGCCTACGGAATTTGGGCGACGCTTGTGGAGTTGCAGTGGGCTGTGGCTCATCTTCCTCCTGTGGGCGATCTGCCCACGATGCATCTTGTGTGATTGGCGTCAATGGACGACCAATACTGATCAGTTCGCTTGTCTCAAGCTGAGGAAGGGCTGCATCACCTTGCACATTGTCTTGGAGACCAATGTCTCAGCAGCGTTGGGTTCGTCTGCTGGAATGTCTTCAGTGTTGGGTTCATGCACAGTCAACTGACGATCTGTGTCAGGATAGCGGACGGAGAGGGGTTCAACTGTCAAGGGCTCTGTGGGAGCAGCCCGAGATTTCTTGGTCTTGCGCTTCTTGATGATGGGTTCAGAAGGAGAGGCTTCAGAATGTTTTCTCTTCTTAGCTTCAGCCTCTGCAGTCCGTGTCTTCTTGTGCTGTGAGGCGGTTGATCGACTCTTTGGCTTCGAGCCAGTCGTTGCAGCGGGGAAGACAATCGGAGCAGTTTCTGACCTTGGCGCTTCAGGTTCGGGCACAGCCGCCTTCTTTTTCTTCTTCGCGGCCATCCTGGGGTCAATGCCGGGACGCCCAAGTGCCTTGCGCTTTTCTGCCTCATTGTAGGCTTGCACGCAGCGATCAGCCAAAGTCTTCATGCGTTCTCGCGAGCCTTGAGCTTCGGCACGCGTCTTCAGGAAGTTCTCTTTCAGCTCGTGCAACATGATCTTGAAGTTTTTCACTTCTTGCACACTGAGCTTGGCCACGTGATTTTTGAACTGAGCCTTTTCATAATCAATTTTCTGCTTCAGTTCTACAATGCGCTGGGCTATTGCAAGTTCTGAAGCTATTGCGCCTTGAAAAGCAACGCTGAGGCCTATGGGCAGCTGCAGATCGTTGAAGCTGATGTCCGGCGAGGCAAACCATTCATCGATGAAATTGTGGATGATGGCGACATCAAACAGAGGCAGATTGTTGAAGATTTCAGCCTCCTCCTTGCTCTTGATGAGCTGCTCGAGAGCGTCATCTCCAAGATCCTCATCGCTAGAGAGATCAATGGTTTCGCAGCGCAGAATATCAGCAGCTGTACGCTCTTTGCCTGTGTGTGGCTGAGGCTTCTGGCTTCTTGGGCTTGGAGACTCGTGATTAAGTCTTCAGGACTGCACACTGGCTTCAGGAGGTGCAGTTTGCCAATGGCTTCGCTCTTGAGATTTTGGGAGAAGCGGCTGGCTTTGAGTTTTGAAGCTTTTGGCTTCTTCTGCTTTGGCTTCGGAGCAGCAGGGGCGTCATCTGACTCAGTATCTGCTGGAGGGTCATTCACAGCAGTCCCTTGGACTAGGATGCGAGTGATGAGGCCTGCAGATTGCATACGGCCCGATGATATTGGGATCGGCGTCGCGTGTGCCATCTGCCCTTGGTGAGGAGGGACCAGGGTTGAAGTCAACCCAAATTCTTCTTGTTTTATCTTCGCTGACTGTTGTGCAAACTGAAAGTTGCGCTTGAAGAGATTATCATCGCGGCACCAGAGAAGTGATGACGGATGTGCCTCAGCTGGCTGTGGTCCTCTCACCATGCATGGATAGAAGCCTTGAGCAATGGCTTCGACTCTGGACCTGGGTACGAGATTTTTGTATAGTACGTCTCCCCACGGTCTCTTGATGGCGCAC